>NW_015648635.1:1368021-1398244 GCF_001515625.1 Sinocyclocheilus rhinocerous | reverse complement strand
TATATATATATACTTTTTTTTATTACAAAAATTATTTATTTATTTACAAATATATTTTGCCCTCCATATATTTCAATCCAAGAAAATACATTCACATTTGTCCCATTTCAAGAAAAACTTCATTTGTTGCCTGTAATACGTGTGAACATATAATGCATTTTAATAAAACTAATTAATGAATAAAGCCTAAATGTAGGTTACTGTAAGTTTGGAAAGTATTTTCTTGCTCTTGAAATACATTTGTAAATATATATTTTGAATTAAAAAAAATATATTTTACTGAGCCTCACTGTTTACAACATATGTATGTGTGTGTGTGTGTGTGTGAATAATATATATATATTATGTTATGTTATGAGTTGTGAAAATTACATGATTTAAGACCATTATACAGTGCATGCCTTTGAAAAGACTGTAAAAAAAGATTGTCTATCCCTCACAGCCTCGTTTTCATCCTCGTTTTAAATTCAATATGGTGTCTAACCTGACTAAAGTAAATTATTTGTGACATTTACTAGTGGTTTCTGAGTAAAAAAATTTTTTTCAGTCTATATATTTGTTGAGGATATGATGATATAATTCCTGATATGGAACTTGTGTCCGGAACCGGAGGGAAAAATTGATCCCTTTGGGCACAGCAGTCCTGGGAAGATCTGTGTCAAGATCAGGGACATCTCTCATTTTTGCAATTCTTCCCTCTCTTCCTCTCATATACAGTATGAGTAAGTCATTTCAGGCCTGTTTTCACAAACTTTCAAGTAACATTATTATTAACAATGGAAGAACATCTCTGCTACTCCTCACCGAATCAGTGGCTGCTGGGAAGGGTCAAGAACCTCCTCTGGCTTGACCTTGCGGAGAAGGTCGACAGAGATTTTCCAAGGGGCATCAGTTATTATTAGACTATCTGTGAAGATAAACTCAAGATGTCTGTGTGGGAATGGATTATTTAAGCTTGATGAGTCTTAGGAAGTGGTCATTCTCATCAGCTCTCCAGAACACACACCATTTATGCTGGTTTTCTTCAGCAATCAGAGAGCGATACTGTAATGTTGTGGAGAACATGTACTGCTCTATGCCAGAAACACTGCAGGATTTTTCACTGAATCATGGGAAAATCTGATCTGCCTATTCTGGTATGGGAAATCTATTCTTGGAGTGTGGGATGGACGAAGAACATTGAGTTATTTTTCTGGTTCTATGAATTTTTAAAGTGAGACTTTTGGATGTTTTCGCTGGTTTATGGCACACACTCAGAGGCCAGAAGAGTTGTGCATACTAGTGCATATTACATGTCCTTTTCATTTTCACCAAAACATGAATCCTCCAGGCTGTTTATATAATAAAGCTCTGAGGATACGATCATCACCTTCTCATCTTTGCCGATCTTGCCATTTCCTGCTGATAAGACTGGAATGTTTAAATAGAATGAAAAATTGTGTAATCTTTGACAAATGCCGATACAGAGATATGAACTGGAATTAATGTGGGCAGATAATGGAAAAAACAGGTTTTCTAGAAGAAAAATCATTGATGAAATCTGATCTGAAGAGAGTATAGAAATAGTCTGAAAAGAGTAAATACGGCCATGTCAGTGTGACAATGATTAAAAGTAATACTCTCTTCCTTATTTTCTTATATTGCATTTTTATTTTTCTATATATATTTATCTATATTTTTATTTTTGTGTATATTTATTATTATTATTTGCAGTAGTATAGTTGTATTTTATTATATATATTGCAGTGGGAAAGTTGTAATCGCTCTGTATTTTGTGTATGAAGAGTAGAAATAGTCTGAAAAGTGTATGAAGCCAAGTCAATGTGAGATGTTGAAAAGTAACACTGTCTTCTTCCTTATTTGGTTCTCTAACCAAATAAAGCTCTACCATGCCTTGATGTGAATGCTCTCTTGAAGCTGCATGGGGGTGATGACAGGCCTCTTCTGGTTTGTGGCTGAAATCAGCACAGTCCAGGTATTCTGCAGTAGAATTCAATAAAGCAATAAGCCAGTCAGGAGAATTAGAAGCTAAAGCTGTAGCTGGCTCACAGAGGGCCGTTTATGTGGCGGAAGGCTAGGGGAACACAGCGCTGGGCTGAGAAACATCTACCCTCTGTATCAACCTCTGCTGTTTCGCATTGACAAGCTTGATATCTGTGACTAATCAGAGGTCCGCTTTGATCCGAGTGCTGTTTAGAAAATAACTGCTGATTTTTGTCTTGGTCTTTGAATGTCAGTCTCTTCCTAGTCATTTCCTTTTGTCCTTCAGTCAAGTGCTGTTTATTGTGAGACTAAATTCCAAAGTGGTGTATAGAACCAATCAGCGTCCTCGCTACAATGGGACCACACCCACATAGAAGTCTGTGACTAATCAAATCTTGCATGCTGTACTGTATACTTCATGTTCCGGACACGAGTGTGGCCTCTGCTTAGAAAGTGAACATTAAATGAGTGCAATCCTGACACTTCATTTTCAGTTTGTTTGGTATGGGTGGAGAGTGAATGCTTAAGTTGTTATAATGTTGTCTAAAAGACATCAAGTGGTAGTGAATAATTCAATGACTCACTCATAAAGACAGTCACTTGTTTCGATCCTGATTGAATCAGTGTGTTTGATCAAATCTGTTGAGTGAATGATTTAGTGACTTACTCATAAAGACACTGTGTGTCCGAAATCGCGTACTGTCTGAGTAGGTACTACAGTTGAATTTGAACTTACTTTACGACCATTAAAAAAGTATGTTTTATATAGTATGAATGGGTAGTATGAATGAAATTTGAACATACTGCTTCTGTCATGTTACTATCACATAACCTACCAGCGTCAGTTGTGTCCCTTCACTGACATTAATATACTCTCCCGCCTGACACTTCATTTTCAGTTTGTTTGGTATGGGTGGAGAGTGAATGCTTAAGTTGTTATAATGTTGTCTAAAAGACATCAAGTGGTACACTCTAAAAAATGCTGGGTTGTTTCAACCCAACAGTTGGGTTAAATTTTTTAATTAAAGTTTTAACCCGAAAGTTGGGTTAGTCCATATTTGACCCAACGTTGGGTTGAAACAACCCAGCATTTTTTAGAGTGTAAGAGTGCATTGAAAAATTGGCAGATGGCGAATGTACACACTCACTGAAGTGCTGTCTAATTCACATTGTAGTGTTTCCTCATAACGTGTGAGTTTCTACTGATCTTCCTCTGTTTGGGGATGTGATTGAGGATGTGATCTCACTCCCCAGAAATCCAGCCTATGTGACTTTTTGCTTATGACTGAAGCCAGGCTTGCCTTCATACTGGACACCCCACCCTGTTGCTTTCTCTCTCTCTCTCTGTCTCGCTCTGTCTCTCTCTCTCTCTCTCTCTCTCTCTCTTATCTCATGCAGGAGAAGCCAATAGAGGTGTAATGTCCATCCATACTCCAGATGGCATCCCGGTGTGGTTTTATCCCATGAGTGAGTATGAGAAATTTTTGTTTTCATCATTTACTTAAAATAAATTATTTCATTCATATAAATAAGAGTGTTGAGGTTTTTATTTTATTTTAAACATTCATAAAATTATATAATAGTTATATTTTTTATTTTGTAAAACAAAAATAAAATAATTTTTATGCATTTTTATAAAACTATACAATTATTTGATAGATAGACAGATAGCTCTACACATCTCGGAGCAACACAGCAGTTGTGTTTCGATCCTCATTGAATCACTGTGTTTGAATTAATCAGTTGAGTGAATAATTCAATGACTCACTCATAAAGACAGTCACTTGTTTCGATCCTGATTGAATCAGTGTGTTTGATCAAATCTGTTGAGTGAATGATTTAGTGACTTACTCATAAAGACACTGTGTGTCCGAAATCGCGTACTTTACGACCATTAAAAAAGAATGTTTTATATAGTATGAATGGGTAGTATGAATGAAATTTGAACATACTGCTTCTGTCATGTTACTGTCACATAACCTACCAGTGTCAGTTGTGTCCCTTCACTGACATTAATATACTCTCCCGTGGCCTCATGGGATATTAAAGTGCCCATCGGCTGCGCACTTCAGAATCTGGGCAGAAGTACTAGGCCATTCGGGTGCTTTTCACCTACTGTTTTTCGAATACTATGAATTCGGACATGCTACTCTTTTGGCATACTGTTTTTCGCATACTATATAGTAGGGAAGTATTCTATTTCGGACACAGCAACAGTCACTTGTTCTAATCCTGATTGAATTAGTGTGTTTAAAGGAATCGGTTGAGTGAATGATTCCTTGACTCTCTCATAAAGACAGTTACTTGTTGACAACTATAGCATTATGATGTACCCTGTTGAAAGGGTCAGTATAAAATCAAATTAAAAAAACACTTATTGTTGTCTGTATGCTTATATATTTCTCCACACATGATGTTTTTGTTATTCTAAAAAAGTAGAAATGCATTTAATCCCACATGCTTTGCACAGCTACATGTCATGTCATGTTTGAGATATTCATGTAGGCAGCCAGGTCTACACCTGAATAAAGAGTTTTATTTAAAGGATTAATAACTTACCTACACAATAATGATACTTGTAGATTAGTAGCCAAATTACTTTATTAGATGTCTTTACCAAACTGTGAATTTTAACTGTTAGCTGCTGCATAGTTTCTGTCTAATACAGTACATCAATCTGAATTTGCTAAAAAAATATCTACGTTACATTTAACCTGCCTCAAACAAGAGACAAACAGTCTGTCTCTGTCTGTCTCTGTGGTCTACTGGCATGCAGGTAATTTCATGCTTCTACACATTTTCCCAGGCGGCTGAGCATTCCTTTACCTTTGTGCCACTTTGGAGTGTGATGTGGGCTGACATGTTGTAATAAGATACACACATACACACAACCCTACATGCACACTCTCTGACAGGGACCAATGCATTCATCTCAGTATAAAGTGGGTCATGTAATTAGTTATGCTTTTATTTAGTTTAATCAGTCATTTTAAGTGATTTATTTATTAGCTTTTTAATATCATTTTTAGATCTTTTAGATTTTTAGAATGTACTCACCCAGTTTTGGAAATTTAGCATTACATCATTTGCTCACCAATGGATCCTCTGCAGTGAATGGGTGCCGTCAGAATGAGAGTCCAAACAGCTGATAAAAACATCACAATAATCAACAAGTAATCCACACCACTCCAGTCCATCAATTAACATCTTGTGAAGTGAAAACCTGCATGTTTATAAGAAACAAATCCATCGTTAAGATGTTTTTTTGAACTTCAAACCATTGCTTCCTCTATCCACAATATTTATATCTGCAGTGAAAAAGTCATCTTATCTGAATCAGGAGAGAAATATGCACAGATTAACGATAACAGTCCAAAACAGTTCTAAACAAATATGTTCATGGATTTTGATGTGAGAGTCAACAGGGAATGGACTTTTTCACTGGAAGAAGTGTTATTATGGATTATGGAGTTCTATTTTGGCCAGAAGCAACAGTTTAAAGTTAAAATTTTTTAAAAGAGTAAATTTTCAGCAAATTTTCATTTTTGTGTGAACTATTTCTTTTAAAGGGGTCATATGATGCGATTTCAATTTTTCCTTTCTCTTTGGAGTGTTACAAGCTCTTGGTGCATAAAGAAGATCTAAGTTGCAAAGACTAAAGTCTCAAATCCAAAGAGATATTCTTTATAAAAGTTAAGAGTCAACCACGCCCTCCTAAAACGGCTCGTTCTAACACGCCCCCACATGTCTCCTTCGTCGAATCCACCAGCCGCGCCGTTCTCAAGCCCACCCGCCTCCGCTCACTCTAACCCGCCGGCCGTTCCTCACTCTAGCCCACTGTGTGTTTCGCTGTGAAAGCGAAACTACTTTGTTTGGTCTTCCAAAAGAGGACACAACTAGAAATCAGTGGTTAAGTTGTATTTACAACACTGTTCCAGAACACTTCAACCCAAATATTCAGATGTGTGCAGCGCATTTTGCGGAGGATGAAGACAGTTTCCTGTGAGAGTAGCCTACAATACCGGTGTCTGTTTCTATAAAGTTGGGCAGTTCCAACTTTGCAAGGACAGTCTGGCGCTTCTGACTCACAGACTGTAAGTTTTTTTATATTTAAAGAATTTGCCACTGACGATTCAAACATGAGTTTTGAGCAGTGTAGAGTAGCACTTGTTGTTTGTCGTTTCTCTGATCACAAATGCAGACATGGTTTTATGTTTACGCGGCACGATACGCAACGCAACGCGTAAAAAGACAGTATAAGTCATTATAATCAGTAATTATGTCCCCACTGGATGCAACAAATGCCTCGTTTGTAATGGGTTCTATTGTTTTTGTATTGTCGCGCCGGGACACAGGGCATCACAATGTGGCAAGGGGCGTAACATTTCCATCACACGCTTGAGGTATTCAGCCAATCAGAACGCACTGGATAGCTGGCCAATCACAGCACACCTCGCTTTTCAGAACGATGAGCTTTGTAAAAATCGACGCGTTTCAGAAAGGCAGTGCATAGAGGACCAACAATAATGTACATTATGTGGAAAATAATGTGTTTTTTTAACCTTAAACCGCATAAACACATTGCATTACACCAAATACACAACATAATGTTCTTTTTAGCAACATCATATGACCCCTTTAACGTCCGGCATTCCTCTCCCTGCCAGTGTCTTGTAGAATGCTACTGAATTAGCATCTCTAATTAATTCACAAGATGGATGCTTTTGGGTTTGAATGAAATTCCAGTATGTGGTTAGACCCACTGCTTGGCCAAAACAATTTGTGACACATTCAGTTGCCACGTTAGTTGCTGACAGAGGAATATTTCAGTCATTTATCAACTGTATGCAGGTCTATTTGAGCCAGCTGTGGACAGATTTATTTTAAATACATATGTTTTGTATGTTAGTTTCTGTTTATCCATAAATTTGTGAAGTTTGTCTACAACTAAGTCAAACAAAAAGTTTAGGCCCAGTGCTTATAAACAACCACACAAAATTTCAAGCAGTGTGGCATTTTTTCATGAATGGAATATGCCAGACAACCCAACAGTCCGTTATCTTTGCATCTGGGCACCATTATGGCTAGCTCTTTTCAGAGATACGGTAGTTTCTGCTCCATTTACAATGCATATTTCATACTAACTCTAACATATATAAACATCAACACAAAAGACACCGTTTTAGCTATTCATTAAAATGGGTGTTACTCAAGACACTATTTCACAATCGACTTTCACCTGTCACAGACTATTATGATCAAATAATTAATGAATATGTGTGTTGGTTTGTGGGTTGGCAGGCGGCAGCTTATCATTTAATTGTGGTTTCATCTCTCAGGGCTGTAACACATGGTTAATTTTACCGTTATTTCTTACTAACCAACAACTGCTTCATGGAGAAAGACAGACAGACAGGTGCACAGTTAACAAAATTATTGTTATCTGGATGACCAGACATTTTAGATGAAGGAAAGCATGTCATATGTTTTTATCTTGGGCATGGCAATGATGTCTTTGATATCCTGTAAAAGTTGTAAATTCAAGCTGTTTTCTCGATTTCTTACTGGCTATTCGTATTACACTGTTATGTAACCCATCAAGCCCAACTTGTCACTTTCCCTTTCGAAGGCTCTGTCTTTGTGTCATGAAACTTTTTGTGTGCTTTGTTGTTCACTACTATCATTGTTGTACATGTACGTCATTTTGTGAAAAACTGTTAATGTAGGTCCTATATTTTATGGGGATTTCCACTGTGCAGGAATAATAACTGCTTAGTGAGACGTTCAATGCATTTATCCATTTATTACAAGCTTCAATTGTGTACAAATAATCCACTTGAATTGTGCATGAAATGCAGCACTCACAGTAAATTTACAGATGAGACATTTAAAAGAATGCATGTAAATGACAGCAGTGAATAAAATGAGTTCACTGGACATGTGCATCTGCACGTGAGGGGAAATACAAATCTGAAAAAAGAAAAAAAAAATCATATCATGTGTCATGTAGGCTATGCATGTAAAAAAATCTATAATTATCCCGTCCATGACTTGTTTCAAAGGTGCATTAAATGTATATTTGAGGGGTTGTGAGTAGAGGATTGGCTAGAATGCCATGCATGTGCAATGACTGGGCAGGAAGGAGAGAATTTGAGCATTTTTGCAACGTGAATTGAGCAGGAGGAGGGACTGACATTGCCTTTTGGGTGGTCATGACATGCAGTCAGAAGAGTTGTTCTGCTTCATCTGTGTCTGTAGTTCAGCAGGAAAGACTCATGCCAGGGATTGCAGCCTCCGTTATGTAAAAAGTGAAAGTTTTAACCGTGCAAACTAGTTCTATTGATGCCTAAGGCAACAACAAAATCGTCCTTCTTGCATAGGCACAGCCACATGCAGCTGGCACTGTGAGGTGGTTATATTAGTTAGCAACACCGAGAAAAGCCCAAACATGGAATTTTTTTGCTTGGAAAAGGACGCAATCATGCGAGCTCAGAGAGATCCCAACATCTTCTGCGATGAAAGAGTACTGCAAAGTCTTTTAACGGTGGAGGACAGATATGTTCCGCAGGGACCCTATTTTAAATGTGTCCAGAAGGAAATTCAGCCTTTTATGAGGCGGATGGTCGCGACGTGGATGCTGGAGGTTTGTAGTTCCAGTTTTATTGAAACTGTTTGCTTGTATTATAATGTAGAATATGTTGGCAAGTAGCATACCTAAAGTATAGCTGGACTTTGGCATGCATTCGTTTTATTACAGTACAGACAATCAAACTCAAGAAAACATTCGTTTAAACCTGTATGCGTATAGCATATATGTGTAATCAATGTGCAAAGGAAAAGTTTGATCAAGAAATCAGCAGGAAATGCAACGCTGAAACCTCCACACACGATTATGTATGCTATAAATGTTCATTTAATAGAAAACACTTTAGTATTTTTCTTCAGTGCATGCTTTATTAGACAGATGAGGGTCTGTGCTTTATTTACATGTGTTTTATGAATGGTTTTATACATTTGTGTAATTTTTGCGAATTTTTGAAACAGGCGCAGCCTTTGAGTTTCTCTTAGCGAAAGTGCAGCTAAGAACCGTCGATTTAAATGTATTTCAGTTCATCAAAGCAACATAATAATTGTCGGATGTGGTTTTATCAGAGCGATACATATACATGATATTATATGCTGTCATTGACATTACTTGGTGTTAGAGTATATTTTTCTTAACGTGACGAATCACCAAAGCAGTCATGTGTGGGCGTCATTGGGTTTAACAAATGAATGAAGATCTTTACCGCTGGAAAGTTCCTCTTTCTCATGAAAAGAGTTAGTAGGCCTAACAGTAAGCACATATTCTACAAGCTGCAAATAGTAGCTATAGATAAAAATAATTACATATATAGCCTTCAAAATGCCTAGTAGGGGGAAAAAGCATAAAAACAAATAAAAAAACAGAATATGAACAGAAATGTCTGGATATAAGAGCATTGAGCTAACTAACCTACAACAACAAAAAAAGATGAAGCAAGAACAAACAAATGTTAAATGAATACTAATTATTAGACTGCCTTGATTATTAAATTGTGAATTAATTCTGTCGATGTCCCTGTAGGTTTGTGAAGAGGAGAAATGTGAAGAGGATGTCTTTCCCTTGGCTATGAACTACCTGGACAGATTTTTAGCTGCAGTTCCTACAAGAAAATGTTATTTGCAGCTCTTAGGGGCCGTGTGTCTCTTCCTGGCTTCAAAATTAAAAGAATGCCAACCGCTGTCGGCCAGGAAGCTCTGCATGTACACAGACAACTCCATTACATCTCAACAACTGCTGGTAAGAGTTGATGGCCTTGATGACAGCAAGAAGTCTTCCATCTGTTGTGTAATTATTCAGACCCCAGATTATATATTTTAGATTATATATAGCCCTTGGTTTGTGATCTGCTGATTCATCATATTTTTATTATTGTGAAATTTAGCTATTGGGGAAGTGAATTTAGCTTGCTTTGCCCCCTAATGTTGTTTTTGATGTTGAACAGTCTTCTGGGTTGAGCTGTGATGAAATGCTCTTTTGATTTTTAGCCTCTCTGAACAGCATGAGAACGGTTTTGATGATTTGATACTGCTCCCATAAATTGGCAAGGACTGTCTACTTACATAATACACTCTATTCTAATCAAATATAAGCTGGTAAAAACCCTGATAATGTCTAAATCGAAATGATTAGAGCTTTTGGATATGTGTGTTTAAAGACAGAAGAAGAGAGAGAGAACAGGAAAGACAACTGGTCCAACTGGGTCAAAACAAAAAGATTTCTTATAAATTGCAGTGGTGATTCTTGTATAAAGCAGATGCATCTGCAGACTGAAGCATCCAGGAGGAGGTGGTGATTTGGTGTCTCTTGCCAGGGACTGTCCCTTCTTGGCGGAGTCTTCACTAACTTCAAATTTCTCACACTCTCTCTTCACTCACCAGCACACGCACAATAAGGGTGTAGAGCTTCTCACTTTGGGCTGGTTTTCCCCTTGTGTCTCTGAGTTTCTCAGAAAGCAGCTTCAGCAGGCGAAACAAAGCCAGCTGGGCACGTGCGAGGAAGGAAGTTGAGCGTGTGCATGGAATAGAGCACCTGGTTGGTGGAGATCAAACACAAGGGGCGGAGCTTTACATGATAACCTCATTTATTTTACAACTATGATGTCCCTTTAAGCAAAACAGATCCATATTTAAAGAGCAACTTGACTCATTTCTCCCCCGTTTTGAAGAATCACAAGTTGAGTGTTGAGTGACAGAAACACAACCTAGATTTTTTTAAATGCCAGTGTCAGTAGATCCTGATGATTTATGTCACAACTTGTGTTTTATAAGGCAATACATGTCTTTGCATTTTTTAACATTTTAGTCTGGTGTGAGTATGGCATGTAATTGGCTTTTGCGACACAAGATTGACAGACTTTGCACAGTTGAAATACTAGGGGGCAATAAAATAGACTGTAGTCAGGAGTGATTAAGTCAAATACATTATCATTGACAAACACTAGTGGAGTGATGATATCAGATTGTGATAGTTTGTCTAATATTTTTGCAGACACTTTTAACAGTAAAGTCCACATTCACTGTAAAAAAAGGAATTTTCAAAGTGGTAAATAAAACAAAGTTTATTGTTTTACAAGGAAATACTTGTCAATACTTGTGTTACTTGTCATTTCTTTGTAATTATTTGTGAAATTTACTAACAGTTTCTGAGTTCAAGTAAATCCTAAGCCAGTGCACACATGCATGAATAGGCGTGTATAAATTCCATAGGAGATCTAGACAGGTGGAGCTGGTGGAGGTGGAGGGTTTTAGGTGAACCAGTTTACAGCGAACACTGAACCTGAATATTTAAAGGGGACATCAGATGAAATTTTCACTTTTTTAGCTTTTTTTGTTTTTTTGCATTTAGTTAGGTTTCTGGCGTATCTGCCAGCTCAGAAAAGCTTAAAAGAAAACACACACAACCAGTTTTTTATGGGCTGTCTGAGTCTGAAACTGTGTCATCCAGCAATCTGTTCCATTTTGCAGCCGGTTTCTATGTAGATAACTAGCTATTTGAATAAGCCACATCTGAGCCATATACGGAGTCCAAGGCAGCAATTCACATGCCTTGTGTTAACACGCCTCAGGAAGAGAGGGGTGGGGTGAGCAGTAGCTCATTATCATTTAAAGAGACATGCACCGAAACGGGTCGCTGTGAACAGAGATATTTTTGACAAGGTAAAAAGGGTGTTTTACATGACCATTGAGGAATTTTTAACCAAAGTATGTTACAGACATTTCATGAAGACCGAATCATACCTTCTTGTGGAAAATGGGCATCTGATGTCCCCTTTAAATGTTGAGCAAGAAATCTCATTGGTTGCACAATCAGCCAATCAGCTTTTGCTATGTATTAAATGAAAATGAAATGAAAAATGCGAGCAGATTGCATGTAAAGAGCCTAGCGTCTAGATCTATATAATTAATCAATTCCACCTGCAAAAATCTGCACTGAAAATGTAAAAGACCATCTTTAGGTCATCTGGGCCTGCCCTTAACTGAGGTAATAAACAAACCTTTCTGCATCCTGTATGGTCAAAACTAAAAAGGTGGATTGTGGGTAATATAGTCACTTGAGTTTATGTGTGGTCCTGCCACTCGTATTCATTATCTCTTGTTCTGTTTCTGTCTTTTTCTGTCTCTGTTGGAGTGGTGAAAATGAAATGAAAAATGCGAGCAGATTGCATGTAAAGAGCCTAGCGTCTAGATCTATATAATTAATCAATTCCACCTGCAAAAATCTGCACTGAAAATGTAAAAGACCATCTTTAGGTCATCTGGGCCTGCCTTTAACTGAGGTAATAAACAAACCTTTCTGCATCCTGTATGGTCAAAACTAAAAAGGTGGAATGTGGGTAATATAGTCACTTGAGTTTATGTGTGGTCCTGCCACTCGTATTCATTATCTCTTGTTCTGTTTCTGTCTTTCTCTGTCTCTGTTGGAGTGGGAGTTGGTGGTTCTTAGTAAATTGAAATGGAACCTGGCTGCCATCACCCCACTTGACTTTATTGAACACATCCTGCACAAACTGCCCTTTCCCGAAGACAGACTGACGCTGATCCGCAAACACGCGCAAACCTTCATCACCCTCTGTGCAACAGGTAGGACCCGAGATGAGTGCGCTGACTGCATTTGTCAGAAATGTGTCTGAATAAGCTGAAACATAGCCAGTACTGTGCTTATGATGTGAATGTGTTATAATACTTTCTGCCTTGTTATTTGTGTCTATATAAAAGTTTTGTATATTTAACTGGGTGTGTTTCTGCGGCCCTGCATCTGTTCAAGAGGCTGAGGCCTGAACACAAGCCAAGATGGAGGAGCTTTTTTGAGCTATTGCAAAGGTTTTTGGTGTTTTTTGTCAGTGCCTTTAACAATTTTCTCAAGTGAGGAATGTTGGTTTACTGCACAGCTGCTGTACTGTGGCAGTCAGTCGAGTGTAGGGTGTTTATTCAAGGATGACCGTTGCGTCCTGAAATAAGCAGCACGCTAACACCAACAAAGCAGATGAAACGAATGACTCCAGCACAGAATAGCCAAGAGGGCCCGTTCTCAGGATCTCAAGGCAGATGAAGAGGGGGAGTAGTTCCTTGAAACCTCAATACCCTCTGAGGGATGAAGGGAGGGAGGAAGGAGGAGTGAGAGGAGAAGGAAGGCTCTCCTCACTTTTCATTCACAGCTGCAGGACAATTTAAGGGAGGTAGCGATGTTAAAACAGATCTGAAACCAGAGAGCATGTGAACGTCAGGTTCAGGTTTGCGTGGAATTCAAAACAGATGTAAGATATAGTAAGACTCCTCAATCAGATTGCATTATCACAGCTGTTTCCTGGGAAGTTGTTTTGAAGTGTTTCACAGGTGACTAATGTTCTAGGGAACTTACTGACCAGGTCACTGATGTTTCGGGATGTGTGTGTGTTTGTTTTTTCCTCAGATCACAGCTTCACCATGTACCCTCCCTCCATGATCGCTACAGGATGTGTGGGGGCAGCAGTATGTGGCCTCCAGCCTGACCAGAGCAATCAAAATCTGTGGGGGGACAATCTGACGGAGCTGCTGGCTAAAATCACCCACACTGAGGTGGTAAGTGTCCAGCATCATCATACTGTAAAAAGAAAGTGAAACAAAATCTCAGTAATTATATAGCAAATTACCATTCAAGATAGAGGTTAACCAAGGATTAGCCCTGGTTTATTTGTTTAGTTGTACAGTAATCCATTCATTCTGTGACATTTTATGAAAGAACAACTTCCTGATGACCCCATTTCTTCTGTATGTATTTCCTATTGAAAAAGGAAGTTGGGATGGGACACATCTAAGGTCTCATTTGTTGATTAAAAGCTTTATTTCAAGCAGCAGCATTGAAATACTATTTAGTTTTTTAATAAAACATAAAATGTACATAAAATGTAAAAATGTTTTTTTCAAAAGATTTTTATTTTATGTTTTAATTTTAATTAATGTTTTAGAAATTTTATTTTGTAATTTGTATTAGTTTTTTTAATATGTCTATATAGTTTTTATTAATTTGTATTTTAGTACATCAAGTATATATATATATATGTATATATTTGTAAATGTGTGTATTTTATTCACATATCTTTATTTCTTATTTTCTGTGTTGTTGTCTGTGTACTGGAAGCTTCTGTCACCAGAACAAATTCTTTGTATGTGCAAACATGGCAATAAAGCTCTTTCTGATTCTGATTCCAATAAAGAACCTTTAATTTTAAGAGAACTTTGAAAAGTTCCATGGATGTTAAAGGTTCTTTATTGGAATCGATGGTGAAGAACCTTACACTAAGAAAGAAAATGGTTCTTTTAAGAACTGTTCACTGAAAGGTTCTTTGGGAAACACAAAATGGTACATGGCATCACTGCGAAAACCCGCTTTGGAACCTTTATTTTTACGAGTGTATGTCAGTATGCAGTGCCTTCTTACATACAAATTTTGTCTATTTCTGTTTATATATATATATATATGTATATATTTGTAAATGTGTGTATTTTATTCACATATCTTTATTTCTTATTTTCTGTGTTGTTGTCTGTGTACTGGAAGGTTCTGTCACCAGAACAAATTCTTTGTATGTGCAAACATGGCAATAAAGCTCATTCTGAATCTGATTCCAATAAAGAACCTTTAATTTTAAGAGAACTTTGAAAGGTTCCATGGATGTGAAAGGTTCTTTATTGGAATCGATGGTGAAGAACCTTACACTAAGAAAGAAAATGGTTCTTTTAAGAACTGTTCACTGAAAGGTTCTTTGGGAAACACAAAATGGTACATGGCATCACTGCGAAAACCCGCTTTGGAACCTTTATTTTTACGAGTGTATGTCAGTATGCAGTGCCTTCTGAGGCTGAAGCTAGTGTGCATAGTGCTTACCTTGCTTCTTCTTCTTCTATTTCTTTCTTCTAGGACTGTCTGAAATCATGTCAAGAGCAGATCGAGCAGTTACTGACCAGCAGCCTGAAAGAAAGTCAACAACAGCATCAACAGCAACAGGAGGGCAGAGCCAGCAACAAAGGGACGCAATCTCAAAACCTGTCCTGCACCCCTACAGATGTCCGTGATGTTAACTTATGATGTCGGTTCCTGTTCCTATCCACCTCCTCAGCCTACAAAACATTCAGTTATCATTATATTACTGTATGTAAATTGAATTTCAAAGCCACATTAGATGGTTATACGCGCATAATATATGAACGCAAGCTTGATATTTTATAACGGAGCAAAACAGCTGCTGCTGCCGTCTCATATCCGCAGGCGGTGGCGTTTTACATACTTGAAATTTAATTGAATTGGCCTCATACCATGATTGAATAATGCAGTATGGTGTATATTACTTAACAAAGAGCACACATCTGTTTTGGCTGTCATATGCAACTGTATTATTATTATTATAATTGATGTGGTTATTTAATAATTATAATAATAATACCTATTATTATTAAAAATATTATGCTTTTTATCTTATAAAATGTATTTCCTTAGTAATTCCCAGAGGCCATTTTTTTTATATAATATAGGAAGCATGTGATCCCACGAAAATGCTATTCTACAGAATGGATAGAACGATCCATCAGTCCTTTCAGTGGGATCCGTTTTCTTATCATAGAGATATTAATACAATGATCTGAAGAGTTACTTCTCAGAAACAAGAAATTCTTAGGAATTATTTACAGTGAATGTTATTGCATGCAATAAGCATAAATGAATATATGTTAAACTGTTTCTATCCATGCATGGTGACCATCACAGCTTCATGAGCACAAAGGACCGTTTCAGATGGACACTTAAGTATGTAGTGAAGGTGGAGTAAAGATGAGGTAGGGAAGGAAGGAAAGAGGCGAATCGAAGAATACAGATTGAAAGATTTTGCACGTGATTGAAATAGGCAGGTGGTTTCTGGAACGCTCTATAATGTTTATAATGAATAAGTGTGAAGCTGTTCGCTCTTTTGACCTGTTTGAACACCATCACTGAGAGAGTTTGTGTGCTATTATATCCTTAAGTTCAGTTTGTGTTTCTCCCCATTCCTTTATTTTGTGTAAATGTTTGAACTTGTGTTCCAGTGCTGCTAAAAGAAAAAGAAAAATGAAAAAAAGAGCTAATGCATACCTTAATTTCGGTTTCCATGTTGCTGCTATATCAGAATTATTGAACGTGTTTTCATGGTGGCTGCATGTCTGTTTTCTGTTTGCATTTACACTGTCAATTATTTTCATGCATGAAGTGCCTTGGCAGTTACTTGCAGATATTTGCATGAACAGTCTTGCCTCATTTGTGTTTAATCTAACTCAACTGTTGTCTGACTTCTTTTTCTAGCTATTATATTACTTTGTGTAATGAAACGCCTTTATTGTTTTCAAATAATGTTCCTGCCCAGTCACAATACCTCACAGCACTTCAGTCAGGAAGTTTGTAGAAGAGTAGCAGGATTGAAAAGATTAAGCCTGTGTTGAGGTTAAGCCTCCGTTCTTTTATGAACTTGTCAGATACACACTCACCAAAAAGCTGTAAATGTATTTTCTTATCAGGTGGTTGATGTAAGACTGGGGCAACGCATCGTTTAGATACAAAATATTGTTTTTAATTTTGTTTGAATTATATTGAAGCAGCCACCTTTTGTTGAAAGTTCCACCTCCACATCCAAAAATATCCATTTCAGCAATACCATCATTTTCATTTTTGCCCTAGAACACTTACCTTCAATTATCAGACATTCAATTCAATAAATCTCAATTTGAAAAATAAAAACTGTTCAGTTTCTGTGGTGATTCATTATCAGACATTCAATTCAATAAATCTCAATTTGAAAAATAAAAACTGTGTTCAGTTTCTGTGGTGATTCATGTGAATTAGACCTAACCGTCTCCATCTTTGACACAGCTGTGGTCTCAAGCAAGAGGCTTTACTCTTCAATTTAAAGTTATAATTATTCTCAAATGGGAATTATGTGTTGAACGGTGTCTTTCTGACCCCTGCTGCTTAGAAGAGGGGTTGCAGGGAGTTTGTGGTTTTATATGCAGCTTTGCCATTAACATGTAAAAACGATGTAATTAATTATATATAGTATTATAACTGATTATTATAAATATTTTTTTATTATTTTAAACTTCATATGGTTTTTAATTCATATGAAAATCAATTGCACTTTTCTGACACATCTGAGTGTGCGCACACACACACACACAAACAAACAAACAAACAAACTGTTTTTCGATCTTCATATCAATTATCACGAAATGAATAAAAATTCACATCTACATGTCGGGGTAAGCCATTAACTATTTTACTACATATCATTTTCTTATCTGAGGCATGTTTAGGCCACACTGTGCCGAGAGACTTTTATTTTGAAACACCATCCGACAGTAATTTATTTGCTGCTCCTTTCACTCTGTTGATATATTTTAGTGTTTCTGTCTTTACACCTCATACTTTACCGCGTTCATGGAGGGCTGATGCAGAGGAAGTATGTATCAAATCACCTTTTAAACTACTTTTTGTAAAGTTTAGAAACAATTTACCCATAAAAAAACTATATTTTTTCGTATTTTGTTAATTGTTGTGCGAGAGTCTCCTCGTGCTGAACATTATAGCTGGCTAACATGGATTATAATACTAATAACATGTCACAATCACAACTGAATATTATATAGTTTTGTTCTCTTTACACACAAAAGCATTGCAGTCTTATTCGAGTCGTTTTGAATCACTTTGGAATCCATTATGTGGCTGCTGATGTTGTCTGTTTATACTTTCTGTTTTATTATGAAAGCTTATGGTTTGGTAGAGGATCAAGCGCAGATATGACATTAAAGGACGGCATGACCTCCCTCATCGACAAGACCATAAAGCTGAGGAGGGAGGAACAGGCTCGGCAGGTTGTCCTGGCATGGGCCATGCTGAATGTGTCTCTGGCTGGGATGATCTATACTGAGATGTGAGTTCAGATATGCCCCTAATACTCCCTAATGTGATTGGTTTAGTGTCTTCTAAACCATGGGTAACCAAGTCACCTTGTCTTATAGGTCTGGAAATCTTCTTGGCAGATACTACAACATAACCTACTGGCCGATCTGGTATATTGGTAAGTGTATAATAAGAGCTCAAAGCGTGTCAGTGATCTGGTATGTTATTTTTCATCTGACTGGTTTTGTTGGACAGAGCTTGCCCTGGCTTCCCTGTTCAGTCTCAGTGCGCTTTTTGACTTCTGGAAGTATTTCAAGTACACTATGGCCCCATCCACGATCACCGTCAGTCCAGAACAACATCGACTACTTGGACTCAGGGGTTCAGGTGAGTTAGCTGGTATCTGGAAAGAAGTGTTTCGGGTAAAAACAATCATGCAAAATGCCATTTCTCACTGAAAAAACAATTCTTGCATGCATTTACACTGCCCAGTAGCATAATTGCTTAATGAATGCTGATTACAAAAATAGCTGTTTTGCTCTAGCATGTCTCACTTTCTCACAAAATATGATATATTTAGTAGC
The DNA here is from genome assembly GCF_001515625.1 of Sinocyclocheilus rhinocerous. Taxonomy (NCBI): domain Eukaryota; kingdom Metazoa; phylum Chordata; class Actinopteri; order Cypriniformes; family Cyprinidae; genus Sinocyclocheilus; species Sinocyclocheilus rhinocerous. The sequence goes on along the minus strand of NW_015648635.1, from coordinate 1,379,695 downwards.
ACTTATGCTTTCAACAACCATTGTAAGGTGAAGAAGTCTGGTATTATCACTTAATCACCAGAAAAACTGCCACAAAGACATGATTCCCATCTTCCTCTTGAGTCATTTCTCAGATAATTTTCACATGTATGGATGATTAATGTTTTATGCCGAAACCTGATTTCAATGTTAGAATATACAGCCAGTGACAGAAGAAAATGCAAACAGGTGTTTTCTGCTACATCAGTGGGTTTTACTACATCCAAACAGCAACAGAAAATGACAGATTTTGTGGGGAAAAAACTTTTCCCACTCCTTAATGATTAAAATAAATAATAATAAAATGCATAATACAATAATTATATAATAACAAACAAACAAATGTTATTTATTATAATTAAAATTATTATTACATAATAAAGAATAAGTAATTCTATAAAAAGATTTTTCAAACCGCCAGATTTTTCCCAAGATGAAGGACTGTGTAATGAACCGATCGGATTTGCTTTAAAAATATTTAGTCTGTTGCTTTGGTATTGGTGGGAACTAATCCTTCATTGCTGTGTTAACAGGGATTCAAGCCTCTCCACCTCAGAAACAAGAAAAGAAAGAAGCTCCAGTCTCAGTCCAGTCGTCGCCCCTGCAGGGACAGAATGTAATCAGTTTTAGCCCTGCGCGAACCTCAAGCACCAGCCCTAAGTTCTCCCCCAGCTGTGTGTCTGGGTTCAGTCCACCTCTGAGCAGCCCTTCTTCATCAGGAGGACCCTTCTCACCCTCCATGGCATTCGGCAAGGTTGAGTACTTTAAAAAGCTTCTTTAAAATTGTATTTTTGATATTCTATTCTGTTCACACACCCACTGCATTTCCTTTCTTGCTTTTTATGTCTGCAGGTGTTGAACTATAGTCCATCTTCAGGCTCTTCTCCGTACCCAAGCAACCTCGGACCAGCAGAGGGCACCAGTCTCCGCGCTCGGTACCGCACATCCCCGTCAGTCTTTAATTCGCCCGGAGGCAAGGAGGACTGCATCGATGACCTGAAGACTTTGGAGAAGTTTTTACATTCGGAGGAGGAAAAAAGCCACCGCAGTCAATTGGGTAAGAGTCCTGCATGGACACGAAGGTGTTGAATCAAACTGTGGCTGTGCTAAGCAGTGGCCTACAACATTTTCTTCGCAATATTTTCTTATTTAGGGAGTCCAGAGTCAACATCTCCAAGACACAGTCCATCGTTCTGGAACTACAGTCGTTCGGTGGGAGATTACGCACAAAGCCTGAGGAAGTTTCAGTATCAGCCGGCCTGCCGTTCACAGGCACCGTCTGCCCATAAAGACGACACGGAGCTGGGCTCTAAACAAGCCGCTGAAGAGGTGAGGATCAAATTAATTCAAGATATCAAATCATCGTTGTTTATTTTGTTTGTATTATTTGTAAGTTTTTATTTATTTATTTATTTATTTTTAGAGTATTTTAAAGTAGATTTTTCCAATTTATTACAGGTCTGGGCAAGAATCACGATGAGTCGTGTGGTGACAGATAGTATTGACAGCTGGACTGCTAAACTGAGAAATGTGAGTCCAAATTAATTTATTATTATTATTATTATTATTAATGTGTAAAATGGTGATTATTATTAATTTAGTTTGTTGTTTCAGTATTTATTTATTCTTTATTATTATTATACATTTAATTGTTTATATTATTGTTTTTTATACATTTAATTGTTTATTTATATTATTTATTATTATTATCATCAATAATTATTTATTTATTTATTTATAAGTTTTTCTTTTGAGCCATGACGTTTGTGAATAGTCTGTAAATTATGTCCATATTTTTCTCTTTCTACTTATTCCAGTGGATAAATGACACCATTCTAGTTAATCTGGTCAGAGAGATGGACTCGGTCAACAGTCAGCTCAGGAGGATGGGTTGCCCTGAGCTCCAGATCGGAGGTAATTGTCTTTTCTGCCAAAGATATTTAGACGTAAATGTTTCCATTATGTCTCACTTCTGTTGCCCTTGTTTCGTGAAGAGGCCAGTATCAGCAGTCTCAAACAAGCTGCTGTGGTCAAAGCTTCTGCAATCCCCACCCTCAATGCTATCGTACAGTATCTGGACGTCTCACCAAACCAGGAGTATCTCGTGGAGAGAATCAAGGGTGAGCAGAATACACAACTGGGATTAAACATAATAAATATTTAGACTTACCGTGGTTCTGTCTCATGAACAGAGATGATGCTACTGTACTGCTAATGTTCATTTGTATCAATGCTCTTGCAGAACTAGCCCACAGCGGCTGCATGAGCTCTTTCCGCTGGAATGGAGGAGGAGATCTGAAAAACCGGAAATGGGACACAGACCTTCCGACAGATTCTGCTGTGTGTTCTTCCAAACATTTGCAGCATTTGAATGCCATGTTACCAATGCATTGCAGTTTAGATGAGAGCATAAAAAATAATATTGATGCATTGCATTTACTTTTACTCTACACTGATGCAAACACTTTGACGAACACAGATCCTGATGCATGTGCTGTGTACGTACCTGGACTCACGGCTTCCTCCACATCCTAAGTATCCCGACGGAAAAACCTTTACCTCCCAGCATTTTATACAGACGCCTGATAAACCAGGTATGCATAGACTATGCGTTACATTGAGTTTTATACCAGTGTTATTTTAGCATAATTGAGATACTGTTATAGTTTTTAATAAGATTTCAAATTAGTTTTAATATTTTAGTTTTAATTAAATTTTTTAGTCATTTTGTTGTGCACTTTTGACATTTTTGTTGATATTTAAATGTTTATATAGTTTTTTTATTTTTTATTTTTTATAATTTTTCATTTTGGTTAAATCAAGCTAAACTACATGAATGTTACCTTGGCAACTACTTGAATGTGTATATTATTTTATATTTAATGTTTTCATTAACTATAATAACCCTTTTTTATACAGCCTGTTTAATCTATGACTCTGGCATTTTATGTGTGAATTTCTAACAGACGTGTCCAATGAGAACCTGTTTTGCATTCATCAAAGTAGCACAAACCCTCCTCATTATCAGCTCGTCTACCAGGGCCACATCTACAGCTTGCCTAAGGTAAGGACATAGTCTTAATGATCATTTATTTGCTCTCAGTGACGGGCTTTTCTTATTTCTCTTCACTGTTATTTTGACAAAATACAGAAGAGCTGGGATGAAAGATGATCCCGATCTTGAATGCCAAATTACATATTCGACAAGAAATGTTTGTTGTTTGTATTTTATATTGTGTCTGAAGTGAAACTTGAAATGGAATGAGCTTCCACTTTTGTCCTTGGTTTTTAAATTAATAAATGCCCAGCATTGTTCTTATATATTTTTTAAACTCTATTCCCAGTGTTAACCACTGGATGGTAGTGCTGACCACCTACAAATGGTTATAAATGGTAAGAATATATGTGTTATTTTAATATTTTATAGCAGTTTCACTGGTACTGCAACTTAAATTTCCCAAAATGCCAATTGCAATGTATGAGAGAATATAAGAAATGTTTTAAGAAGTCTTACAAATAATTTACAGTCGTCAAGCTGAATAAAAACATGGTAAAGCCATGCTGTTACTGGAAGTACCTTCTAAATACCACATGGTAATTATTCGGCACCATGGTATTAACATCTGTTGCCATCGCTGTACATTTGTAGTGCCACAGTACTTTTTGTGAGGTCAAAGTTATAGTTGTGTTTGGTATAAAAAAAGTACAATAGTAGTTATTATTATACGAAAATAATAGAATGTAGTGTTTGAAGTTTAAATAAATGAAAAAAAAATCCCTAATATTAGTACTACTACCGTTAGCTATTATCCATGCGTAACAAGATACGTAACAGACGCTCTGGTAACGTGAACTGCGTGTCCCATAGTGCTTTGCGCCGCGCGTCATCCCATCGTGCGTATCCGTTCGTGTGTCGTTTCTCTCTGTGTTGGAAAAAAAAGCTCAGTGCGGTTCGCAGCGATGTCAGTCCAGGCTGTGACAGCGAAAATGGCCGAGGTCGAATTAAAAGACGTGGCCGGTAAAGCCGCTTCCCCCGCCATATCTCCGCTGACACCTAAAGCAGAGGAGAAGAAGAGTGAAAATAACTCTACTTCGCCAGCAGCGGCCGTGACGGTTGAGCCGAGCCCGGTGACCACCGCTCCGAACCCCGTGAAGATGCCGCAGGCGTCCGCGATGAAGCGGCCGGACCCGCAGCAGAACGGCGGCGAGGCGTTTGTCAACTACGACGGCACCGTGGCCGAGGCACCGCGAATGAAAAAGGTAACATAAGCTGCTTGTGCCGAGATCCGTGAAATCTGTGATGGAGCTCGTTTTGAACCGTCCATCCGCTGTCGTGTGTCATTGTGCAGCGATGATCCCTGGCCTATAAAACCTTTACTAGCAGCATAACAGCTATAAATTCACGTTCATTTACCTCCAGCTGTCCGGGGAAGATCGGTGACAGATCTACCGAGTGCTTTCACTGGGTTTTTGATCGGATCGCGTTGTTTTCGAGCTCGTGAGTGATTGTTTCCAATGACTGAAAGAGACCCGCACTGCGCGTGTCGTGGCCATAGACTGCGTGCGTTTATCCGGGTCAAAACATACAGTTCCAAAACATATATCGTGCTTGAAATTGTAACACTTTTATAATAACTTTAATTATGAATTCACTCGCAGATTATGTAATGCTTTAGATAAGCAGTTGTATGCAGTTTAATTTTATTGCAATTTCATTGAATAGTTTGATTGTACATGATTTAAGCAATACTTAATGTAATCAGGTTTGATATTTATCTTAATGACAGTTATGTAAAGTAACCCAAGTTTTTTTGTTTTTGTTTTTTTAAAGTGTGTTGTAGTTCCATTTGTGATTATGATCTTCAAGATAAAAAGCTATTTGAGAATCCTTCAGATTTATCTTTATGTGAAGATTGTGATCAGCTATGAATTGATATTGCAGTGTTGGTTAAGATTGTTTTCATTCGTTTCGGTTGCAGTTTTTCTTTTATAGCATTATTAGCATACAAGTCAGCACTTCCTCTGCATGTAAATATAAATATATAGTTTTGCTTTTCACTTTCAAAGCGGAGAAAGGTGTTGTTTGAGTGTGTGCAGGTCAGTTTTGTGGCATTTGAAGTTAGCAGTATTGGAGCAAGGCCGGTGAAATGGTTGTGGCTGATTGTTTGAGTATTTTTCCAGTTCTCTGTTATGATTAGGTTGCTTTGTCCATGTGTCCTGCTTGACGATGTGGTCATTTGAAATGTCATTTCATTTCCCTATTCAAAAGCAATGTCAGATTTGATGTGAGGAAACAGACTTTGTATGGCTTGATATAACTTGAGAAATGTCACTCTTCTATTATGTGTCAGTCCCTCTATCATGAGCTTTGTGTGGCCAGAGCTAGATTAGGTAATTATGGGAATTTGCCGGTTCACTCCATGGAGCGTCTCTTTGACTCTTATCTGGCTTGACCGTTCCTTGGAAGGACTTAACAGAGACTGTGTTCTCGATGAATCTCTTATCAATAAATGAATATCTTCTTTATCTTATCTTAGCTGACAAAATGAAGATGGCGTACAGTTCAAGGATAAAAGATTTTGATAAAGAAATTTACTTTTATTATTACTGTTATCATTTGCCAAGGATTTAATGCAGAACGAGCCATAACATGACATTTGTATGTGGCCTTATATATTTATTCTTTGACAAAATTATTCTTTTTTTCAAGCACTAGTGCATTGAATTGTATTGTATACAAATGTATTATTATTATTATTATTATTTGAATTTTTTAATCCACATAAATATATATGAATGTGTACATGTATTTGTATGTGGCCTTATATATTTATTCTTTGACAAAATTATTCTTTTTTTCAAGCACTAGTGCATTGAATTGTATTATATACAAATGTATTATTATTATTATTATTTGAATTTTTTAATCCACATAAATATATATGAATGTGTACATGTATTTTTTTATTTTAGTTCTTGATTGATTATTTCTTTTTAAGGCCAAGCGCATGGTTTTTATTTTTATATTTTCTGTTTTCATTTTAATTTAAATAATTTTGTTATGTGCTTTTGTCATTTTTATTTGTTATATTTAGCTTTAATTTATTAATGTTTTAGTGCTAGAACATTTAATATTTCAACTTAAACTTATTTCAGTTAGTTGCCAAGGCAACATTTGTTTTTTATGATTATTTAAATCTTTTTAAATCCACACTCATATATTATTTTGATTCATAGTTGTTTCTTTTTTAAGGCTAAGTGCATAGCTTTCACTTGTATTGTAAAGAAAAAGGAAGCAGGGTTATTAATTTTAGTGCTATTGTGATACTAATATAGTTTTTATTCCTATGTTGAGTTAGTTTTTATTTTTATATTTTTTGTTTTCATTTTAATTTTAGTGATTCAGTAGTTTTGTTGTCTTTTGTAATTTTTTATTAGTTTTTGTTTTAAATATGTCTATTAATTTTTATTTTAGTTTGTTATTTTAGTAAATCGAGATAAACTAAGTCAAAATCAGTGTTTCTTTGGTGACTAGCTGAAATGAAATAAGTGTTTATATATACATTATATTAAATAATTTTTTTTTCAAGTGACAAAAATTTAACTTATTTTAAGTTAACTATAATAACCTTGTTTCTAAGTGCGGACTGTGTCTGCTGAATGTCAACAGGCTCCGTTCTTAGCAGTGTAACTCTGGACGTTTGACAGATGATGAACCATAGTGGGTTTAGATGATCTGTAGTGGGGTTGGTGACATCCCAGAAATTATTTTTGGACAGATACTCTTTTATGCCACTCATCTATCCTGAAGGTGCTGGTGTGATGCTTTCAGTGCATTGTTACTTTATCTGCCTTGTTTCTAAGAAAGAAAAAAACTCTTTAGCCACCCATAAAGCAGGCTTGCTGTTCATCTGTAAAACTGTTCCATCACGCAACTGTTGCTTCTGTAAAGTAGCCGAGAGGAGGGGAGGGCAGTGACATGTCCCGCAGCGGGATCTCTAATGCAGGCCTGTCCATGTCATCGCGTCATGTAGGTTCAAACGGCCTGTAGTTTGACTAAGGATTGTTGAGACCTCAGTGAACATTCGCACCACTGGATTTGAGGGTGTAGAGGGGAACCAGGGTGCTGATAGACGTGTTCACGCTGCTGTTTGGCATCAGATTCAGGCATGAGCTTTGTGCATACCTTGCACTGTTGTGGCGTTATGTCAGTAAAGCTTTTGTTCCCAGGATTCTTAGACCTAACAGGCTTATGACGTGGGAGGGAATCCCTGTACATGACTATTGCATATGGTTCAGTGCGGGTTATATATAAGCTGGTTTATTTATAGTAAATGTTAATAATGTGAACTATGTAATGATACAGCCTAAATAAGTGTTAGAGGTTGGTGATAAAATTCAGAATAAGATAAGGATAAGTTGTTTTTAGAGCAATAGAAATGTAACAGTAACAGCTGTAAGCAGTGTTGTTATTGTTAACTAAAAATATAAAAAATGTTTTAAAGCTAAAAATGAAATGAAGCTAAAATAAAATATGCATTTAAGATGGAAAAACCTAAAATTAAAGTTAAATGGAAATTAGAAATAAAAAAATTAGAAATTAAGAACTAAAATAAAAAGTTGAAGTACTACATTTACTAAAACTGAAATAAAAATAAATTAAAGCTAAATATAAAAATGGAAATTAATAAAAATAGAAAAAGCACATCACAAAATTATTAAAATTAAAATAATAACTGAAAATCTAAATTTTAAAATATACATTAATATTATAATAGTATAAATAATTACACTGGTAAGTTGTGAAGAGATTGTGAGTTGTTTACATTCACTTTGAAAGTTTAAAGTGTAAAGTTTAATCTGAAACTTAGTAAAACTAAAATAAAAAAGTAAATTAAAGCTAAATAGAAAAAAATATTAAATTAAAATATTTATAAATATTATAATATAAATAATCATAAAACAACAATGGCAGTCAGTTGTGGAGAGCTGGTGAATCGTTTACATGCACTTTAAAAGTTAAATGAAAATTACACAAAAAAACACTGGGTTAAAAACAACCCAAATTGGGGTTGGGCTGGATAAATATAGGACAGAACACATGTTGGGTTAATTTTACCCAGCTAATTGGGTTGTTTATTTAACTCAGCATAATGGGTTGATTCATTTTTACTACTAGCTTATTTTTTACTTCATATATGAAATAATGTTTAACTTAAATCCTCTAAGTAAACTTAAACTTAAATCCTCTAAACTTGTGTAAAATACTCCACACAACCACTGGTTTGCATGGTAACTTCCCTTGTTTTCCTTTATTTATATCATTTACAGCATTGTTTATATAATTTTTTATATTTAGGCTATTGACTATATTTGAACTTGTTTAACAAACATTAGAAGTAAAAACTCAACATTAAACAGATGTAATTCACGTGTAATCGACCAGTCTCTGTTATTCTGTTTCCACCGTAACGGCGCTGGTTCTCGTGCCCGAGCTGGAATCGTGTTCGGCAGGGAACTGCTAACTTCAGACTGCCACCCTGCGTTTCACTCTTAGCCGAAATATGCTGTGACTGACTCCATAACCTGCCCATAAGCAAACAGTAAACAGCTCTGAGGACATATTTTAACATCCAAAGTATTTATATTCTGTATCTTTGTGAATAAAATCAGATATTTTATGCAAAGCATCAGGCTTTTCCATCACGCAAAAAGACAGACGCGACACTCGTTTCAGTGATTCAGACCGCGCGCCTGTATGATGCTTTGCATAAAATTGAACGATATACAGCACAGTAACGATTTTATAGATAACACAAAATGTATACACACCTGTATTTTACCAAAGAAATGCATCGATTTGATGGCACTTTGAACTGCTCTCTCTTGAAGAGGACGCAAAATCCCCACAATACATAACTCAACCACTTGGGTATGTCTGACCCAGGATCTGAGTGACACTAAAACTACCCAAACGCTGAAAAAATAACCCAAAAAATGACCCAAAAGGCCCAACCCCGCATTTGGGTTAAAAAAATAACCCAGGATTTTTTTTAGAGTGTTGGCCTTGGCAACTGACTAAAATAAAAAGTATAGGTTGCACTACAAAACTTACTAAAACTAAACTGAAATAAAAATAATAATAATTAAAGCTAAATAGGAAGAACCAATAAAAACAACAAAAGTGCACAATATTCTTAAAATAAAAACTTATTTAAATATGTTTATAAAGATTAAAATAATGCTGGTACTAATTGTCTAGTATACTGGGTTTTGGAGAGTTTGATTTCAGTCGGAGTAAAAATTAATCTTTTAAAATGTCATTAAACACTTTAGTCGTTTGTAAGTTGAAGTCGACTAACTAACCTAAATGTGACGTAGCTCGGCTTCATTCGACATCTTCATGCGTAAATCAACAGATGAACATCAGATCGACAACCACCATTCAAACAAACTTGTTTGGACTCTTAACTTTTTTGACCTATAATCATGTTTACAGCTACATTTCTCTTTTGGGAGTGTTTAGAAATTGTTGCTTTGAAATCAGGGTAAAGAAGACCTGCGGTACTGTGATTTGGTTTGTGTCGGCATTAGTAATCAAACACAGAGCATCGTAACAGACCAAATTAATAGAGCACAAATCGTCTACTCCAGTGGTTCCCAAACTGAGGGATAGTGTACAGTCAGCAGATTATTTTGCAAAAGAAACCTCTGCAGGGTGATAAAGACTACACTGTGTAATTTTCCCGCTTATTTAAAAATTGTTTCCTCAAAAATATTACGCAGCACAAATGTTTACAACATTGATAATAATCAGAAATGGTTACTGAGCAGCAAATCAGCATATTAGAATGATTTCTGAAGGATCATGTGACACTGAAGACTGGAGTAATGATGCTGAAAATTCAGCTTTGATCACAGGTATACAGTAGCCTATATGTTAAAAAATCTTTCAAATAGAGAATTTAAATTGACAATATTTTACAATATTACAGTTTTTACTGTATTTTTAATAGATAAATGTAGCATTGGTGAGCATTAGAGACTTTCCCCAAAAAAAGGAGGGGTTGGGTGGGCTTGAAAATATTTTTCTTTACAAAAGGGGGGCCCGGCAGAAAGAGTTTGGGAACCACTGGCCTACTCAAACACACAATATTTAATTTAATTCATACAGGCCTACCTCATGTTTCACGTTTGCACTTTTTGAGAAAAACAATGGCACAATAAAAAATAAAAAAAGACTTTTCAGGTCTAAGTTCAATCCCTCACTTTTTAAAAGGTCTATGTCCAATCCCTCACTTTTTAAAATATTTTGCCTGTAATTTTTTTTCTCATATCACAATATAATATCGATATCGCCTGGACAGTGTAAAATGTCGTGATATGAATTTTAGCTCATATCGCCCACCCCTAGTCTCTGTTCTAGTTTGCTCCGTACCAAGTTCCTCGTTGCTCATATGACGTGTGATGAGATTTCAACGAGCAGTTGACAGGAAAATATTTCTCACCATGGTGCAAAGTTTGGAGACTTTGATTAATGGTGGAATGGAACCAAAGAGACTGACCTATACATTGAACCTGCCTGTGTTTATCTGTAGAGGGTTCATGTGTGAATGATAGCATACCTCCAGGAAGGCCTTTTTCTGTTCATGCCATTTATTGTCTTACAAGCTTAAGAAAAGGGACCACACATGTGCGATTAAACAGAACTAGATGTGCTCTCTCAGGTAAGTGGTGGTCATGGAGACTGAAGCTTTGAGGGAGTGATGCATTGAACTGAACTGCATGTTTTGTACTGAAGCAGTTTACTGATAACAGTGCACTCATCATCTTCTCTTGCTCTCAAACACTCATCTATGACTCTGTCCTTGGCAGCAACCCTAATGGTGCACTTCAACACTTTAAAGGGCACAGCTGAGATTTCTCTCTCCCTCAGGCAGCCGTAACCACACCGCAGCAGGACTCGATCACCTTAAATCACCCAGAGTCTTCTCGAGTGCCTTAATGACTCTGTGTACTGCGGAGGCAACAGTGAGAGCGAGCCAGCCAAACAAACACAAAATGTGCCAGCTCAATGCTGCTTCTGTCGAGTGCATGTGTGACAGACTTCTCTCTCACACTCTCTTACCTAGAACCCTATAAAATCTGTTTTATTTTTTCATGAATTCCATTAAAATGTTTCTGGATTCCATTTTAACGTTTAGATTTCAGTAGTCAAAAAGCCTACTGTTGTCTGTTTTTACTTTTCTAGGTTTACAGGGCTCCAGACTGCGACCATGTTTTCTGCCTGTGCGACTATAGGCTAAGTTTTGTGTGCGGTCGCACTGGCGCGACCATCGCGTTGTTCAACTCCTAAGCGCTGCCATTTCTGTTGCATATGAGAAACATCAAACGGCAAACGAAACTGAAAGCATAACGAAACCGCGCTACTCATTTGAACTGCGCAGCACTTAGAGAGTAGAGCCTGGTTTATACTCGGCGTACGCATAACGAAACCGCGCTACTCATTTGAACTGCGCAGCACTTAGAGAGTAGAGCCTGGTTTATACTTGGCGTACATGTGGTAGAGCTGCTCGGCTCTCCTCCTTCCTGGCTGACGCACCCGGTACGTCACCGGCCCAATCTTCTCCAGCACCGTATAGGGACCCTGCCAGGT
>NW_015648635.1:1359389-1363917 GCF_001515625.1 Sinocyclocheilus rhinocerous | reverse complement strand
CGCGGGGTTGCCGGCCAAAGAGGAGCTCGAAGGGGGTGAAGCCAGTTGAGGCCTGCGGGACTTCGCGGATCCCGAAAAGGACATGGGGAGCATCAGGTCCCAGTCGCGTTTATCCAGCTGTGACCGATCAGCCTGTGATGATGATGGCCAGGTGCTCCTCGCTTGTTTCCAGGACGACGCTGATGAAGCTTCGGGACGCTCGTCACAATATATATATATTGCGACCGAATTATGTGCTCATGCGACCAACTGAGAAAGTTCATCACAAAAGAGCGACCAGTGGGAAGAATGAGTCTGGAGCCCTGGTTTATGACTTAATACAAATTTATTATAATTTATTTATTTATCGAAAATAGTGGTAATCAAATGAAGGCAGAAAACATTAATTTAATTAATCAGTTAAAATGTAATTAAATGAAAATGTAACAGTTGCCTTTTTTGGCAAATAAAGTGCTGCACAACAGAGGTCTACCGTTAAAGTAATAAAAAAATGTAATAGAAACTGTGATTTTCCTTAAATTTAAATGTTAATAATAATTTATTATTGTTATTATTCTTTTGAAAAGTACATTCCACTGTAGTAGTAATATATTTGTCACAATTTCTTAAAATCAACTTAAAATCAAGATCATTTATTTTGATGGTTTGTCATAAAGACCTTTTGAGTTTCAAATCTGCCAAATTCCATGACATTCCAGGTTATACTGTGAATTCCATTTGTATGACTTTTTCATAGGGCCCTGTTTACCTTCTCTGTCTCTCTCCTGTTCTTTTTTGGGCTTAAAAGCAGTTTTGTTTTACTCTCTCATATGGTGCTTTTGGTCTGTGCTGCCATATGTTGCTTCCATTTCCCAGCAAACCTGCGCAAAAGATGGCAGTTTCCGTATCGTGACTTGATAAGCAGCTGGATTGCAATCTGTGACTTGCTTGTCGTGCTTTTTCACAAGTGATCTTTATAATAGCAGGGCTAGAAGAGTCAAAGTAGGCATTACGAAAGCAAATCTGTTGGAGGCTGCCAGCTGTTGTCGGATTGTACGGCTGGTCGTAGGATACAGGAACACCAGGTCCAAGCTGGTTACATGGCAGTTGGTTATTTATTCTCGCTCTTTGCTCAACTTTATATGTTAAGCTTTGCTTTAGAGAGATTGGGAAATACAATCAGAACATTTTAATCCCATTGGTTTATACATTTGCTCACTGAGTAAATTCAGATTTGTGGCACTGTTGAACGAAGGAGTGAATTTGCATCAATTGTGCATGTGAAAGATTAAGCCACCGGTCAGGCGTTAGCCAGGAATGTGCTACTGAATGAATGAACAAAAGCTTTTCCATTGACCAAATGAACCTTCTGTTCACAAGTGACGGTTCGATTGATTCATGCTGTTGGAAATTAAGTAGATGATTTCTGATGGCGTTTGTATTGTATTGAGGCCTCAGGTTTTTCAATTAGTTAACCGTGGAATGGACACACATGCAGGATCCATGGCTACGGAATGCACCCTAGACCCCTGCACCAGCCCCTCACAAAGAACCTTCATTGTGCTAAAAAACTGCTTCATCACAAAAGACTCTCATAAAAGGGTAAAAAAAGCCACCCTCGTTTCTCTTCCTTTTCCTTTCTACCAGCTCAAAAAAAAAATAATACAAACCTCAGACCACAGCTGCTAAAATGCATGGCTTGATTGTGACCATTACCTTGATTTTAGTGGTCTGGCTCACCTCAAACTTCACAACATCGTGTTGAATTTACCAGAAGATAACTTGAAGATAACCTACACTTTTCTGACAGCAATTTGCATTGAGATTCCAATAAATGTTCCAAAAGCAATGCCATGTGAGAACTCTTTTTGGTTCCCCAAAGAAGCTTTCTTTAAAGAACAGTTCTTAAAAGAACCATTTTTATCTTACGTTTTAAAAATCTAAAGACCCTTTTTTCACTATAAAGAACTTTTTGTGGAATGGAAAGGTTTCATGGATGTTAAAGGCCCTTCATGGAACCATAGAAGCCTATAAAGAACCTCTATTTTTAAGGGTGAAGAGCGTGCAACATTTCTTCTGACCCAGCCAAACTTTTACATTTTTGTGCATTCTTGAAATTCAGAAAAATCATAATCATATATTAGCCAAATGTTCTGCGCTGTGGCTTTACTTGAACGTTGAAACGCACTGAAAGACTTCTTTATGCATCAACTTGCATTTTCAGTCTCCTACATTTGAACTGAAGAAAATGGACGTCTGAAGTGCAAAAGCACAGACAAACAGTTCTGTCTCTTAATAATTTAAAAGTGAGCCAGAAATGAGGCAAATCTAAAAATGACCTTTATGGCAAAGTGTAGTGTTCTTAATTGCATATTTGGTCGAGTAAATATCTATTTGCAGCAGTCCGTCCGCACAAACCTTCAATTTCAGCGTACCCTAGACTTTCTTTGTAGTGGGTACGTATTCCTGAATTGAAGTCTATCGTTTTTCTTTGGGACCACAACCACCTCTGCAGATCAAAGAAGTGGAGCCCAGTTACTGGATTTGATGCCTCTGATCTGGTACGGGGTTGAAAATACTTCAGTGTTACTGTGGCTTGTTACTCCTCTTTATGGAGGTCACACTTTCGGTACCTAACATCTGTGATCGGACAGCTCAGGACAGGGCGGTCATTCTGATTGCAGAGTGTTCATGTGACTTTTCCTCTGAAAGCGTTTGAGCTTTCAGAGTGTGTGGCTTCATTGACTTCAATCGGCTGATGACCCAGAACATGACTTCTGAGCTAAATTTTTGGGTCGATTGATTAGTTCAGGATGAACATCATTGGGCGTGATGTCATCCTTTATCCTAGTTCCTCCCCATTCCCAGGAAATGTGTCAGCAGTGTAGTGCATCATGGGAAAAACTGCAATGAGATTTCTTGCCCTTCTGACTAGGGATGCAACGATTATAGATTTTGTTGGTACAATTATTGTCTGAGGAATAATCACGGTTTTACGATTATGACGATTATTATGCATTGTGTTTTTTTAACTTTAAACCGCATAAACACATTTCATTACACCAAATACACAAAATAATGTTCTTTTTAGCAGCATCATATGACCCCTTTAATGCTGCTATTGCTAAACCGTGACATTTGGTTCTTCTCATGCCAATCATTGCATCAAGCCTGTTTTTTGCACATTAAATCCAGTTAGCCGAAGATTGTAATTGTTGCATGTACTGCTCATATGCCAGAGTCGATAAATCCGTGCAGCAGGGCATCGATTTCCTAGTGTTTCTGCTTCAGGGTCTTGTGCCCGGTAGCTCCATTGGCCAATATAAAACTGAATGAGGTTTCTTCCTCTTCTGCTTCACTGCAGATTGGATGCATTCTTCCTCTTCTTTGAGAATGAGATTAGATAATGCAACGGATGGATCTGAATAAAATGCATGGGTGCGTAAACATTAGTGATGAAATTATTAAGCATGTCTGTTACGAACATCTCATAACGCTTTTATTTTTGATGTTGCTATATTTGACTTGAGAGAGGAGATGAGGCCTTCTTAGGGTTGTCTTGCTCTCTTTGAAGTCGGTCTCGCTGGCCTCTTATGAATTAGGAATCAGTAACTGGCTTGAGTAATATGATCCTTCTCATTTTCTTCTCTCTCTCTCACACATCTCTAAATCCTGAACCGCTATTTGTTCCTTATGTGGAGCAACAGGAATGATTGAGCGTCAGACACATTGATGATTCTAAAAAGGCCGCAGCCATCTGCTCTCAAACCAAAATTAGCAAGGTGGAGGCCCTGATACACTGAGAGCTTTGAGCTTTAGCTGACGATATTAATATGGGCTATAAGGCACTGTTAAACTACAATTATTACTTGTTTCATCATAAAATTACCAGCGGATGTGATTTTAAAATGGTCCCTAAATGTATCCTGATTATAAGTTTAGACTTAAAAAGCCCTTGTATGTTCCCTTTTTGCACATTTTTATCTCCATTATCATGTGCTATGCCTTATATCACAATATTGACAGCATAGATTCCATAAACCATTTTAGTTCATTATAATATTGCAAGATTGTGCATGGCGTAAGTCTTGGATCATTGTTTTTCCTGCACCTGCTGTAGTTAATGATGCACTCGATTTAGGATAAGTTTAACAGGATAAGTGGAATACCTAACAAGCTCAGAGTGAATTCGTGCATCGGTGTTTGTGTCCACCAAACTCAAACTGTTTCCCTTTACTGGTCAGAGTGAAGTCAGATGGGTGATGTTTGCTGATGGTAGTCTACAGTAGAGGTCGACCGATAGTGGATTTTACCGATACCGATAGCTAGGTTGGACCACACTGGCCGATACCGATTAATCAACCGATAGTTTTTAAAATGGTAAACGAAAACTAAAACAGAGCTTTACTATTTTTAAAAAAGCGGTAGCAGTACTGAACCATACTTTGTAAATGAATAAACATATTAATATTAATTATTATATTGATCATTAAAGTTATTTCATAGTTTACTAACGTTAAAAAAAGAACCTTTAAAAATGTACAAATAT
>NW_015648635.1:1354146-1356830 GCF_001515625.1 Sinocyclocheilus rhinocerous | reverse complement strand
GTCGCACTGTAGAGCCCTGTGATGCGTTCTCGGAGAAGTCACACACCAGATGCGTCACTTTCAATTCCAGCAGCGGTCTAAAACTGTTTATTTAATCACCAAACGGACATAAGTTTGCTTCAAGAATGAACAATGTGGCATAAATGAGTTTGAAGTTCGGTGTTTAAAAAAAAACTGAGCAAAGGGAAAGAGAAAGTGCGATCTGTATTACAGCTCTCTATATGAAGCATAAAGACTGTATTAGAGCCACAGAAAGAGCACAATACATAATTCATAGCCTAGGGTGAAGTCATTACGTACATTAACAATGATTTGGGACAAATATAATGTAATTTAATGGAAAACTATGTGAATGGCGCTCTGTTCCGCGGCAGGATTTTCTTTTGAGTTTGAAGTTTCCCGCTCTGTGCAGCGCGCAGTGTCACGTGTCAAAACAAACAACAGGTGCTGTTAGTGATTTCCGCCTCTAGAGGCCGCTCTCGTACTGTATAATGGCAGCGGACCCTTCTCGGCCACTCCAGCAACGGATGCAACCCGGAAAACTATCGGCATTGATTTTTGCCGATAACCGATATTTCCACCAATCAACTATCGGTGCCGATTAATCGGCAAAACCGATGAATCGGTCGACCTCTAGTCTACAGGACCTTTATTTATTGTATTCATGGTTGTTGTTGAAGAGAGGAGACAGGCAGATGTTATCTCATCAGTAAATTGCTTGTTTCTTTGTCTTGGTCTTTATCAGTGCATAACAGATGACAATAGGAGAACGGTGTGTGTATAGTTAAATATCGTATTATACATTCTGTGTTTGGCCAGCAAGGCTATACTTCTGCAATAATGTCAGATTCAGGGAGAACAGATAATGTGTGCCACTGAGAAAACCTAAACATACATGGCAAGTTAGCTTGTTGCAAGGAGATCTATAATGACTGGAGAAAGTTAGCATTCCCATTCATTTCAATGGCTGTTGCTTGGCTGGTGCACAACCGGCCCTCCTGGAAATATTTGATTTGAAATCTGCCGTTCTTTCTTTTGGCATCAGAGAACATTTATACTATAAAATAGCAAAATAAGTTGGTTTAAAAATATTTCCTCAGAATACATGCTAATTTTGAACGGCTGTCTTTGGAGTAACATGTTTTAACCAGATTGTGTTGTTTAGAAATGACCAGTAGGGGCTGAATTACTGGCCAGACCTTGACCTCTTGGCATGAGTTTAGACATCCAGTTTCCAGATGTTTTGAAGGTCTGTCATAGTGCCTTGAAGACTGTTTTTCAATGTAGTAAAATAACATCTGCTTAGCTTTATTAGATTTGTTTAGGATTAGATTTCTGCTACAGATAAACATGAATTCAAGGCTGGCAAATGAACTGTTTTCTAAATAACTATTTTTAGTCTTTGAGATCTGCTCTACCTGTTTGATTTGAAATCTGCCGTTCTTTCTTTTGGCATCAGAGAACATTTATACTATAAAATAGCAAAATAAGTTGGTTTAAAAATATTTCCTCAGAATACATGCTAATTTTGAACGGCTGTCTTTGGAGTAACATGTTTTAACCAGATTGTGTTGTTTAGAAATGACCAGTAGGGGCTGAATTACTGGCCAGACCTTGACCTCTTGGCATGAGTTTAGACATCCAGTTTCCAGATGTTTTGAAGGTCTGTCATAGTGCCTTGAAGACTGTTTTTCAATGTAGTAAAATAACATCTGCTTAGCTTTATTAGATTTGTTTAGGATTAGATTTCTGCTACAGATAAACATGAATTCAAGGCTGGCAAATGAACTGGATGCAACAACTATTTTCTAAATAACTATTTTTAGTCTTTGAGATCTGCTCTACCCCTTTCCTTGCCTCTAGAGCCCACAGCAGTGAAATATTTCCCATTTTAGAATACTATGTGGGTTGATTTTCTTCTTTTCCCTCATCTCTTCAGAATAAGCACACTGTGAAAGAACATGCTGGCAGGCTGCGTTAAACCCAAATACGAAGAGAACGGAGAGAACATCACACTCTTTCTCTCTGTTTGTGCTTAGTCAGAAGAGAACCATCTGGCACATAAATAGAAGCCTTTTATCCAAGGACCTCGAGACAATGATTGCCACTTGTCACTGCCTGTGGAACAGGGAACTTTCCAGAGTGGGCTTGCAGGAACAGGTTCATACTGGTGGAAGAACACTCAGAGAGAGCGACTGCTTCAATTAAAGTCCAAAGTAGGCTTGCCGCGATAGACGGTGCTGACGTTGATACCGGTGTTAAGCTGCAACACCGCGTCACCGACCTCCACCGTCGTTTTGATTTTTTATAGTAATAAAAATCATTTAGTTCAGTAAAAGAACAGACACTACAATTAAAAACTGAACGCGGCTGCTCAATGCAGCGTGCCGAACGACAGTCGCATCACACAGATCAGATTTCATTTCATCAGTGAGGAGAGTGAGTCGAGCTGACTGACAAGAAGAGTGAGGTGAGGTGAGACAGACAAGACGATCGCGGATGATTTAGTTTAGAAACGAAATGCAAAAGCGCCTGTTTGGCAGTATTTTGGATTTTGAAAAGCCTGTTGACTTTTGCCGTTTATCTAAGGTGATTTTGGAAGTTTTTTTAAACATTCGTTTCTTATTTAATTGGTTCCACATTGTATGCTGATTTTTACTTTATTTAAACTGTCATTTATTTAT
>NW_015648635.1:1350166-1354133 GCF_001515625.1 Sinocyclocheilus rhinocerous | reverse complement strand
GCACGGCGCTTTCAAGCTATTTAAAAGCGAAGGAAAGCGAGGAAAAGAGGGAAAATTCAAACGAACTAAAAACGAACAATTGCTTTACTCCGAATTGCCGCTATTTGAAAGTTAAGGTAAAATGGGCACACCGCTTTTACAAGCTATTTAAAAGCGAAGGAAAGCGAGGAAAAGAGGGAACGCCCCGCCCCCGCGGTGATACCGGTATTACCGGTGTTGTCACACGTCGATTAACCGGTGGGGAAATTTCCTTACCGTCACAACCCTAGTCCAAAGGACTGAATACGAGCCCATCAAGTGGCCAGCCTGTGCTTTTGTAATGGTGCTACCTTGGTGTTCCAGTTATGCAGTCTAATTTCCACATCAGTTTGTAATACCAAAGCTAGGGATTGGTCTTAAGGGTTAACTATTGCCCTGCAACAACCATCAGAATATAGATATGTTGGTACCCTAGTGGTTATTAGAATTCATATCAATAGAATAACTTTGTAATTTACTACAGGTCTAAAGTTTGGGATAATTAAGATTTTAAATGTTTTGATAAGTCTCTTATACTCACCAAGGCTGCATTTATTTGATCAAAAAAAAATTTGTGAATTATTATTAGAATTTCAAATAATTATCTATTTTAGTATATTTTAAAATGTAATTTATTCCTGTGATGCAAAGCTGAATTTTCAGCATCATTACTCCAGTTTTCAGTGTCACATGATCCTTCAGAAATTCTAATATGCTGATTTGGGTATTTATTTTTATACATTGTATCTCAGTTTCCGTTGTTACCTTTACCACTATATAAATGGCAACTGTTAAATTACTTTGTTGAATGTCATCTTCATTACTTCTTGTAATCTTCAAAAGTTAATATAAGTTTTTAATACTGTACATTATACATTTGTGTTGCTTAAATTCACTTGTAGCATTTTAAAACACATTTTATTTTTAATGCATTTAGACAAAATTGTTAAATTGTTCTGGATATTGATCATAACATGAAAATAATTATCGACTTAACAGTATCGTTCAAATTTTAATATCCATGCATCTCTGCTTCCTACAGCATTCCCAGTTTCAAAAGTGAAATATTCTGAAGCAATTGAGAATCTGTTCTGTTTTAAAAATCTGTTTTTGGCCCCCATGTTTTTATTACCCTAGCGTGTCTGTGAGGGTGTGTTCACTGCAGCCGCTTTTTTTTAAATTTGCAGTTACAACCACAACTTCCACTGTGTGTCTAAGAACCTCGTCTATAGCAGAGGGCATGAGAACAACACATCTTGTAGGCTGATATTGACATTTCTGCATTTCTTTCAGAGGTGCTCGTCTCAGAAAGCTTTTGTTAATAGCGGGACGTGGTATCGAATGGCTCCTCCAGAAAGAATCTGATTTGGCCATGGGGTAGCTGACCGCCCCCTGACCGCCTGTGTAGGTGGATTACTTTTATACATTCACAGAACAAGTGCAGAGTATGAAGACATTTATTAAACAGAACAAACTCTTGTTCATGCTTTTGATGAAATCATGGCGGTTTTGTCTATGAATATTGATATATGATATTTTGTCTGTTGTCTTAGTCATGAACTTTAAGGAGGCAGAGAGCAAGAAAACTTTGATGAATTAGACTACTACTCTGTAAATTTCCATTAAAATCTTTGAGACTGATTTATTTTTACCAATACTGGCAAAGTCCAAACAGATCCTTTAACTACGGCTAACCTCTGTTCTTCAGAGCGGAAAAATCCACATCAAACTTCAGATACTTTGCTCTGCTTGAGTGCTTTTCAACACTTCATTGTAGGAAAGGTCAAACTCCTTGCCAAGCCCAGTGATATATTGGCCTTGTAGGAATACAATCCTATTATTTTTGTGGCTGAAGGATACGAAGAAAAAAGGAAGGGCTGAATTTCAAGAAATGGTAATCAAATCTGTCAGGTACGTTACGTGTTTGATGCCAAACACCTTGAGCGCACATGTCCCACAATGTGATCCGTCATCCGAGCAGGAAGCAAATTACCTGTCCAGTGTTCTTTACCACACGATTGCTAGTGCTGGATCGGCCATTTGAATTATGGATATTCTCCGTATACCTTCTGTTAAGCCTATGCATTAAATGAAAACATTTAGATGGAAGAAGATTCCCAAGCACCCATACTTTGACTTTAGACTGGAGCTGATTTGTCTGATTTAGTATCCAAGTGAATGGGCGTCACAAAAGCTCTTTCTCCGGTTAAGTACCCTGAGATGATCCTCTGTGTCTGTTGCACCAGGCTCTCTCATTTCTGGTGCCGTCATTAGTCAAAATTGAAAAAGTTACACTACTATTACATTTTAAATAGGGTAACTTGTAATCTGTAACCTATTACATTTCCAAAGTAACCTTCCCAACACTGGTTGTATCACATTACCCACGCTACCCGCCATAACCCAAACCCTGTCTGTAAAGTGTAGTTGCTATGGGAGTCACTTTATAGCTTGTAAAGCTTGTGAAAATGCCAGGATGAAAACAGTCTATAAAGTCGCAAACTGCCCTACAGTAAGAAAGCAGAGGTGCAGATCTGTGTGTCACAGCAAAGGTATTAGACTCTTAACAATTGAAGCATATGCAAAAGATCAGTTGCCTTAAGTTATTAAGATCTTTGTTTTTTTAAGATGCAGTGGTGCATGACAGCAACAAATATTAGTTTAGTTAGTTACGTTTTTTTTCTTGCAGGACAATGAACTGATAATTAAGACTTTTTAAGTAAGGAATCTAAGGCTGAGTGGTTTTTCTCTTTTATTTTTAATATTTAGTACATCAATATATTACTGATCCCTGGCGATCAGTGAACTAAAATTCTGAGGAAAAAAGTTAAAATTGCAAGATGCGAACTTTCAAACTTTTTTTCCAGAAATCAACACATATGTCTGTGATTGGCTACATTGCTCAACGCTGCAAACACATGTTATAAATAGAAACTCTGCCTATGCTTGTGCCTGTTAATCGTTTTTAGTTTATATTAGTTGTTCTTGTTGCTTTTGTGCAATAGAAGAATAATAATTGATTTGTTGTTAGATATTTTATGTTTAAATATTTCTAAAGTTTTTCTCTTATCTTGTACAGTTATTCTCCACTTCTCCTCTCCTGTTAGCATGCGTTCTGAGCAGAGCAAGCCCATCCAGAGTCCTGCGCGTGGCCCGCGGGCGGGTACCCGCTAATATTTGATGTAACGGGTGGAATAATATTTTTGTGTCTGGTGCGGTGCAGGTCGGACGGGTGACAGGCACGGGCGGGATGCGGGTTCAATAGCCAAGAATATTTCGACTCAATCCGGTACACGCTGATAGGCAGCTCCTTTCAAAAGGTCCCGTGCTTGTGATCACACTCTGTCTGAAGACCGTTAAAAGCTTTTTAAAAGCTTTTTTACAGTGCGATTTGCAGCACTGAGCATTGTAGCCAATCGCACTGCCACTAATTGACATCTGTAGTGATTATATTAAAGGGAGCACTCTTTGCTCATTTTCTGTATTTAATCTATCACAATTTGAATAAAAGTTTTAGCCTATTTTTCATGCTGCTAAAAAGAAGACAAAATCGAAAACCGAATAAATTGTACCGAACAATGACGTGACGCTATCAAATAGCAACCAGCATAAAGTGAAAGGCGCGCACTCTTTATAATGCAACAAACATGTCAGCAGTGTGTAAGCATTTAAAACTGTCCGAGAAAGATCCTGCGCATTTCCGCCAAAATAAAAGTTGACAAAAAGCAAGAACCCCAACATTCATAAATGTTAGTATTGTAATTTTAATGTTATGTAAAATAAAATAAAAAGTAAGACAATAATAATGATAATAATTACAACAGCTCTGTTAATACATTTATTATAACATACACATAGTGTTCAGATTGGGATCTGTAATATTTTCTAATGTTTTAAAAGAAGGCTGTTTTTAATTTTACAGTAAAAAATACATGCCTGATTCAAGAAG
>NW_015648635.1:1347593-1347706 GCF_001515625.1 Sinocyclocheilus rhinocerous | reverse complement strand
CTCAGTCACATCAGTCACATTTTTATGAATTTTTACAAGGCATGTGACAATGTGATACGTGCGACGTATTACTCATTTATCTCATTTATAAATCTGCTGTTGTCAACAAAAAG
>NW_015648635.1:1343482-1347470 GCF_001515625.1 Sinocyclocheilus rhinocerous | reverse complement strand
TAAAAGAAGGCTCTTCTGCTCAGCAAGGCTGCTTTTAATTTTACAGTAAAAAATACATGCCTGATTTAAGAAGGGGGTCTGATCGCCAAAAAATATTATTTTAGAAACTTATTAATTTTAAGTTAAATTCTGCTTTGTTGGTATAATGTCTGCTAGAATGTTAAAAAATGTTTAGTGTTAAATATTTTAAAATAGTTGTTTTGTAATTGATTCTTTCTTTGAAAAACAAGACAAAACAGTAAAAAGCACATTTTGGCTATTTAATTCATGCAATGGTGAAAAAAATGGTCAAAATACATGGGGAAAAACTTGAAAAACCATATTCGGCCTTCGGCCCAGTGTTACATTTTGTTCCGTTTTGGTTTCGGCCTCGGTCAAGAATTTTCATTTCGGTGCATCCCTACTGCAGAGTATGCACAATTTGTTCAAAATAGATTGTTCACATGATGTACACAATAGTTTCATATTGTTTACACGATGGATGTTGTACTCTCTCTATCCTGCGTGTCTATTAATTTTTCTTAAATGCATTAACTAATGCCTAATGGTTGCTTGTGTTACATGAGAAAATAAATGAGTTTTGTCTACCTCATGTAGGAGATTTAATGCGGGTGCGGTTCGGGTCGCGGTTTCTATGTCAAACGGGTCGGGTCGGGTACGGAATTAAATTGGTGTTGCTGTCAGATAATGGGTTTGGTGTTCTGTTAACTGCGGGTGCGGTGCGAGTTTATCAAACAGGACCCGTGCAGGACTCTTAAGCCCATCTATACATCGGTTCTGACATCCCTGGTTATAAATGTCCTTGTTCCGTACTGTGATTATGTAAGATTGTGTGCGCATGTGAAACCGTTTGTCCTGGAGTAAATGCCAGACTATCATATCTCATGAAATTTCCATTAGAAGTGTCCTTGTTTATTGTCTCAGAGCTCAGCGTGATAAGAACTTTTTGAACTGTTGTTTGCAGCTCTACCCTGCAGAGAGTTCTGTTTCAAGTTTAGGAGATCTTCGCTAACTGTACTTACTGTAGCTGTGCTGTACTCTAACTGTAGGCCTAAACTCAAGTCTCGTCTCAAGTAAATGAAAGCATTGCAAAATGCAAAATTGCATTATGCCAATGCAATTACCAACTTATACCACATCAGTCTAAATAAACAATAGCCCTGGCACACCAGCCATGGCTTGCATCATTGTGACAGGACTCTAAAAGATAGGGTCTTGGATGAGCCAGCTTCTATTTTGGCTGCTGTACTGCCTTCAGGACGGGAACCGACAATGTAAGCCATCGTTTTACATTCATTATTCCGTTTTTGTTTGCTTCTAAATAAGCACACATCCATAATGTATTAGGGATATGCCGGTATCAAATTTTCATGTTGCGATTAATTGCTAATGCTTTTATCACGGTATGCGGTATTATCACGATATTGAAATTTAGTTATTTTAAAAAGTGCTGTCATAATACAGTATAACAGGTTTAATAACTTTTTTCTTATAACAAAAATAACTGAACATTTAAATGCAATAAAGCAATACAGAAAAATGTATAAAGTTAAAAGTTTTACACAGATTAAAGTGCAAAAGAACTATAAAGACCAATAGGTATCACTTTACAATAAGACCTCATTAGTTAACCTTGGTTAATGCATTAACATTCACAATGAGCAATAGCTACATTTGCTACAGAAGTTATTAATCTTTGTTTAAAAAATACAAGTCTTAGTTCATGTTAGCTCATTAAATAACACAGCTGCAACTCTCGATTTTAACATCCTGTTGTTAAATATTGGAATACCTAAGATTAATTAATGTTCAGAAGAATTTTTCATTGGCAGTTTGTTAACTAATGTTAACTAATGAAGCCCTAATGTAAAGTGTGACCGAACAATAAAGAATCAAAACACTTTCAAACAATATCTAGGGCATGTTGTAGTCCAGATTAAAATGTAAAAAAAAGTTTGAAAATAAATAGCCTATTAAGTCTAAATATTTAAGTATTTGGCGCTGTGATGAACATTATTCATTATTATTATTATTATTTCTGCAGTTTAGCGCCATCTGCTGTCAGAGAGTGAAAGTGCGCTTTCATCCAGAGCGTCTCTCGCATGTTCCGCCATGTGCTTCACGTCCGCTTTACATCAGAGTGCTCACGGGTCTTTCATCCAGCATACAGTGGTGTTGTGCATTTTGACCAGTTTATGGGAAAAGTATTCTTAAAATGCATTCAAAATTCGGAATAATTTGTTATATATAATTATTCACGGTATTTAGAAGTGCCCACGATAACAATATCGTGCATATTCATTACCGTGATATATCGCATTACCGAATACCGGCACAAGTCTATAATGTATAGAGCAGTAAGATAGCGCAGACAGTAGTTGGAGGAAACGATTATACCGTGAGTGTTTGATATCTCTGTTACATGCTGTAGATTTTCGTTGTGATGTATATTAATGTGGAAGGAATCTCTAATTGATATTGTCACAGTGTCAGTCATTGATCATTCGTCAGCTTTGTGCCAAGCCTTACTGTCTGCATACACGACCGTTCAGCAAGGATATACAGTGTATATACTGTATATACACACTTAAGAGACTAAAAAGTCTTTGCACTGTAAGTCTCTTTTTTTTCTTTTTTTTTTAATGTTTAAATTTTCTTAAGATAGATGTTTAATGTCATTTTGGCAGTCGGCCCACTCGGGTTTTAAACAAAGCTGCAGTCTATCCTTGAGTAACAGTTCAGTTCATTAGAAAAGTGATTCAGCGTTTCAACGAATGACCGATGAAGTCATCAGCACCCTGCAGCACGGCTGTGTTTGCATTCATTGCGGAAGCTCTCAATGTGAAAAACATAGTATAGCTGAACTGTGAACTCTTGGACATCCGTTCGCAAGAAATATGAGCGTTTCCCCCAGCTCTGTTTTTTAATCATCGGCTTTCAGCAGTCTCACTAAAATGTACCGGTAACGTGATGCAAGCGTCTCTCTTTCTCTAGTTCTTTCTTTCTTACATAAGTGATCTTTTTTCATGGAAGTGCTGCTCATGTGGCCTGAATCTCCTTTGTGTTATTCTCAGAAATTGAGCTTTTTGCCTCCTGTTTAATACATAAATCCATTCATATTACCTTTGAAAGATTAAAATACCTCACTCTCTTTTGGCAAATAAAGAGGACATAATAGCACAATGCTTTGTTTCAGTACATGATTATCCTTTGGATGATTGACCGTTTGGATGTAACCTATTTAACCGTTATGTACTAGAACCGAATCAGAACGCAGATTTCGGTGCCTCATTTAGGTGCCACTTAAATGCCTGAGCGATCGATTGAAATATTTGTCCTGGTTCTCCGAAATGGACGTAAGAAGCATGGGCGTCGCTAAGCCATTTTTAGTGGGCCTATAGCGATTAGCTCCGTAAACTGTACGCAAATTCGTGATCGCCTCAGAGTCAGTCCCCTTTAAACTTCATATGAAAACGGTGGCAGACTTCGTCTCCTCCCCGTCTTTCAGCGCGCTCTTCAATCCGCAGACCACGGCGGTGCAGCGCGAGCGGACTCAAACAGAAACAGAGGACACAAGGTGTGTGTTTATCTGTGCAGTTCTTTGTCATACATACAGTTTACAAAAGATCACAAGGGAGCAATCGGTTTCCCATCTAACGTTACTTTAACATTTTCGCTGCGTTCACCCCTCATCACACCACAGCTGTTTAAATATATTTATTAGCCTTAGAGTAAGGGAAGCACAACTCGGGAAATGAGAGCATCCTAGGAGCACGTGAATGCTATGTATATTTATTTTTAATGTTCTTTAATGTTATCCATCCTTTTTTTTGTGTGTGTGGCTCTTTTTTTAAATGATCGGTTCAGGCACCGGTACCGTTTTAAAAGTATCGATTTGGCACCGGAATCGTAAACAAACCAATCGATACCCAACCCTATTTACTGCATACTTGGGGTGTATTCACACCTGTCTTGTTTGGTTCGATTG
>NW_015648635.1:1270349-1343379 GCF_001515625.1 Sinocyclocheilus rhinocerous | reverse complement strand
TTTTTTTTATTTACAAAAGCACAACGTTTTCTTGATATTGTGAGTGCACACAAATAAAAATAGACCCTTTACAGTTCCGAACGATGTATTATTCTTACCTTTATGAGCAAAAATGACGGCGTATTTAATTTGTTTCCACTGATGTCCTGAAGCGCGCTTCAGCTTCCAAACGATTGGATATGCACCTAATAGCGCACATTTATATAGGCTAAATGTTTAAACTAACATTGTATAGAATTTCTGGTTCACTTGCAAAAAGGGCAGTGTGAAAGCGAACCGCACCAAACAAAAAAAATCAACATTGTATTTGGTCCGGACCAAAGCAAGTGAACTAGCGACTTTCCTGGTGTGAATACACCCTTAGACTATGCAGACAGTGTCTGATTAGGAACAAACGTAATTCAAAAACCTCAAATCCTTCTCTCTGAACTTGGTGAAGTCGGTACGTTTATTAGTACACATGAAACGTCTTAAAAGGACTGTGTCTGCTTGGACAACAGTATAATGCAATGCAAGTTGCGACATGTGGCGCGGCAGCAGGCATTAACATTTACATTTATGCATTTGGCAGACGCTTTTATCCAAAGCGACTTACGTTGCGCTCAGGGTATACATCTCATAATTGTTTATGCATTTCCTGGGAACTGAACCCATGACCTTGGCGTTGCTAATCCCATGCTCTACTGTTTTAGCTACAGGAATACATAAACATAAACTAAAGCAGCTTTTTATAGACACATTAAACTTTCAGTTCTACTACATAACTAATCTTGCTAGGTTAGTTAGCACTTACATGTTTATAGCATGCTGCTGTACATCACATCTGATTTAATGCCCCAAAGATTTGAAAGTAACACGTTTAGTTTGTACAAGACCACACATTTGCAAAGCTGGCCAAGCATTTGCATCTGTATTTGCATACACGTTTCTGGCCTTAAAATAAATATCTAGCATGGACTAAACATTTACATCTATGCATTTGGCAGACACTTTTATACAAACAGTTAAATTGCATTCAAGGTACACATTTTTTCAGTTCCCTGGGAATCAAACCCATGACCTTGACGTCATGCTCTACTGTTTGAGCTACATTTAAGGCTTTATGTGTATTAGTCTGTTTTGTTGTGCAAATTACATCGGCAGAATGCACAGACCCATAAAAGACTGATAATAGTTCTCAAATATTTGACTTTCTAAACTCCCTAGATAAAGTAATGCATGATCCAGGTCCATGGGAAAGGTATGAAGTCATACTGGGAAAAAGATTTTAAACCACACCTCTAATACATTTCACAAAGGAGCTCACAGGAGATGTGGACCACCATATTCTTATAGGACGACCTCCAGCTCATTAGCACTGTTTTCAAGATTGGGCCATCATAAAACATCCATCAGCAATTTGTTTGCTTTACAATGTTGAACTGTTTGTAAAGTCTTGGCACATTTTTCTTGTTAAAGGCTAACAGTTGATAATCAACAAGCTAAACCGGCGACCATGACGTTGATGTTCGTCATAAAGGTGAGTTTAAAGAACTCAAGAACATGCCAGAGTAATTGTCCCTCTTGTACTTCCGGTCTGTTGCCTTCTTCTGTATTCTAGGACCAGAAAAACACAAAGAGCTCCTTGTCAGGACCAGTGGTGGCAGTGTATGTGTCCTTGGCATGTTTCATTATCTTGAGCATGAGACGCAGTAATCACCTCCTAAAAGCCTCCACACACACACACACACACACACACACACGTTTTGCCAACTCTGACCAGAATCGTTTCAGCCTCTAAACAATTAACAATTAAAAGAGAGATGCACAAAAACCCCCAAAGGGAAACAGTCTAGCATTGTGCTGCACAGGCCATGGAATCAGTTCAGACTGGCCACATGTAAAGCTGGTATAAAACTCTACTTCCTCTCCACCGGTCCCTTCCCTTTTGTTGCTCGGTTTCTTTCTGTCTCTCTTTGCTTTCCTGTGTGTCATGCTCAAGAAAAAGAAGGATGGAGAGATCTCCGAGCCCTCAGTTAAGAAGGTAAGAGGGGAGAAAGTGACAGGGTGGTCTTCTGGCATTCCTGGGGGCTGAAAGCTTAAACTTCTGGAATGAAAATAGTCCAGAGCCATCTGTGTGATCAAGGTGGATTTGCAGGATGCAATGTTTGTTTTCTGCCGTAGAGAGCGAGAGGGGGTCCAGCACAATCTCTTTGACCCCTGTTAGACTTGATCTGTCAGCCTGGTGCAAATGCAGATTCACTGGGTTTTTACACCTGGCTCATTTGGAATGTTTGTTTCAGAACTTTCAGTATTTTCTCCCTTAGTTGGGTTATTTTAGGCAAATATGAAATTCTTGGATCCGCACCAAAATAATCGGTCCGAGATCACCTGGACAACTCAACCAATTGAAAAGGAACTCTGGAATGGTTTGGTAGTCCGACCCAATGGACATAACAAACTCTGGAATGGTTTGGTAGTCCGACCCAATAGACATAACAAACTCTGAACTGGTTTGGTTGTCCGACCCAATAGACATAACAAACTCTGAACTGGTTTGGTTGTCCGACCCAGTGGACAAAACAAACTTTGGAGCAATTTGGTTGTCTGACCCAACGGTCCAACAAACCAAGCTGTATCAGAATAAAAAATGGGAAATTTTGAGTGAAAAGGAACACTGTCTGACTCTGTGGGTGAGCACAGTAGTTAACACAGTTGAACACCAAACAGTGCCTTTTAATCTTAATGTTGTGTACTTGCCTGTCTCCAGTTGCATTGCAAGAATGCTGTTCTGATGAAGTTTGATTCCCACTCCAACCTTGAAGTGCAATGTATTTTTATACATGGAGTATCATGCTGTTAGCTTAGAAACATCAAACTCAATTGGTATCAATTGTGAGTTGAGTCTTTTTGCAGAATTGCTGTCTTTTGCAGAGCGTTCCAAGTCAAACACTTACGATTCTAACCAAGCTTTGGACCAGAGTAGTAGGCTATTTTTAGATGGTGAATCCTGGAAATGTATTTATTTATTTTTTGCCATATTTCTCATTGAATCTGAGAATTCTGAGCTTTTTCTTATCAGATTAGTATCATGTTTTTCCTGTGAGTATGTGATTTGGGAGAGTGTGTTTCCT
The DNA here is from genome assembly GCF_001515625.1 of Sinocyclocheilus rhinocerous. Classification (NCBI taxonomy): domain Eukaryota; kingdom Metazoa; phylum Chordata; class Actinopteri; order Cypriniformes; family Cyprinidae; genus Sinocyclocheilus; species Sinocyclocheilus rhinocerous. The sequence continues at coordinate 1,340,266 of NW_015648635.1, read as the reverse complement.
GTACAATGAAACGTTCACAATACAGTCCTTCAGCCATTTGTGCCAAGTGATAAGAGATAAACAGGTGCCAAATTGAAGTTCACAGAGTCCACGGGTGTTTGTTTCTCTGTAGCGTTATTGTCGCAAAACCCCTGCAAGTGACAATTGCTCAAGTGCTTTCGGGCACAGTGGTGTGTTTGTGTGAATCAAGGTCTCTGTAAGTCTGGACCTTATACTTGTCTGCATAACTGTGTGTTTTACTCATGGTCTAAAAGCCATCCATCCATCCATCCTGAAAACAGCACCTCCTATAGCTTCGTCCTAAAGCCTGAAGATTAATCACTGCGATCACTCAGTGCATGGTTGATTGAACACCGATATGGCACGGGGTTATGTAATAGTCGTGCTTTTAAAAATCTCTTGATGGAGCGGGGGGATTTGAGGCTTGCTGTTGACTCAGATAATAACGTCAGCAGGGCATGACTGCACCGCGCCGTAATCCTCTCACGGTTCACGCAGCGTGTTCCTCTCTTCAGGCAACAGCTGCCAGGCCATTAATAGTAGAGCAGTTTACAGACACGTCTACAATGAGCTCTCAAATGTTTCCGCTCCAGACTGTCATTGAGAGCAGATTAGTGGTGGCCGACTGAATTTATAAAGGATACTGTTGGAGTTATCAAGGTTATGATATCGAAATGATCACCTTTAAACCTGCCTAACTGTGGGATACACGAAGTACCTACCTACCTACCTGGCAGGTCAAATTGTGTTAAAGATTAGGATGGATCTAAATAATTTTCTTCTCACTTTCCAATTAAGGGCTTATTCCTGATGTTCAGCTTAATGTGTGAATTGTAGCATTGTGCTGGGGCTGGTCATTGTTTACATACTTGTTTGTCACTTCCTGTGGTAATAGGCACACTGTAAAGCATTATCTGACAGAGTATTACAGCTCAGAAAAATTGAAAACAGTTTAAAGATAATTTGGGGAGTGAAATCCAACGTCAGCAAGTATGCACGAGGTGAAGTTATTGTTAATAAAATATATATTGTGTGTTAGTGTGTGTGTATACAGTGTGTGTGTGTATATATATATAGAAATAATTAGCAAGGATGTATTAAATTGTTCAAAAGTAACAGTAATGTTATTGTTTTAAAATATTTGTGTGTGTGTGTGTGTGTATATATATATATATATATATATATATATATATATAACAAAAATAAAGCAATAACATGTAGTTAAATGAAATTTTCCAACAAGTAGTTAAATTAAAGTAACAGTAAAGACCTGTTTTTTTTTGTTATAAGAGATTTTCAAAGAATTCTGAAAATATTTATCATAAGTTTCACAAAACAAATTAAGCAGCACAGCTGTTTTTAGCATTGATTATAATAAGAAATAATGTTTCATAAACACCAAATCGGCATATTACAATGATTTCTGAAGGATCACGTGACTTGGTGAACATGAGACTTCTTTCAAAGTCTTTCTTTCTTTTTCTCACTATAATGTTTCTCACTCTGGTCTTTTCTCTCTCTCTCTCTTGTCCCGACCTCCCACCCTTTTTCATGACAGATCCAGTTTGCAGACCAGAAGCAGGAGTTCAACAAACGTCCCACCAAGATCAGCCGCAGGTCTTTGTCTCGCTCCATCTCACAGTCTTCTACAGACAGTTACGGCTCAGGTATGACGTTGTACAAGCACCAATACCCACTGTACAGTCACGCGTGCACGTCCTGTTAAACCTCAGTCAGGTGGGCTACATAATGTGTTACCATACGTCAAGGGTCTAATGCAGAGTGTCAGGTGAAGTCATGTGAACAAAGGCTTTCCTGTGTGGGTTCTCTGGCAGGCCTCTTTAAGAGGATTACATTGATAAAGGAGAGTAGATTGTAGGTAGGGAAGTCAAATCTACATTCCTGCAGGGCTGTCTTAGGACTGTGTTCATGGAGAAACAGATAAATTATGTAGATGTGTGTTTTTTCTTTATTATTCCCTTTTTCAGCTGCCTCGTACACTGACAGCTCCGATGACGAAACCTCTCCCCGCGACAAACAGCAGAAGAACTCCAAGGGCAATGCAGACTTCTGCATTAAGAACATCAAACAGGCCGACTTCGGACGCAGGGAGATCGAGATTGCCGAGCAAGGTTGGAAGGGCCCTGTGTGTCTTAATGTTCATGTGCCGACAAGCTATAACTGTTTACGAGCGTGACGGCTGATTGTGCAATGCCGCTCACTCTTTGTGTTGTCCGCAGGCCTGTCAACATATTAAGCCGCTGGTATTTGTTTATGTGTGAAGTAAAAGTGTGTTTGTGTGAGCTCAAGTGAAGCATGTTTTGATGTTCTTCCTGTGCTGCTGAGGGGCCATATGTTCAGTGTGTGCTGTGAGACAGCAGGGCGCCCCCTTCAGCCCCTCATAACCACATGGCCAAATACTCTAGTGTGCACTTACACACAGCCTGTGTCAAATGTAAAACAATTTAAATGAGCGAGTACGTAGGGCTGGGCGATTTTTCCGATTTAATCGATTAATTCGAATTTAATGTTTTGCCGTGATTTTATTTTGTATAAATCGAGGAATCGCGATTTTGAATAGAAATATTATCAAATGCTACAATTAGACACTGACAATATGCCAATCATAACAGTAAAGAGAAAAGAACGATCCGACCGCACACGTGATTAACCGCTCACGACAAGGACAAGGAATTTGACTTAATGACAGGAGCTTCCAGTGCAGAAGTATGGACATAGTGCAAACTAGTGCAGCAGACATAGAAATTACACAGTAGAGATGGAGTATAACACTAATATAAGAAAAAAGAAAATTAAATAATGCACTATGTACAGAAGTAGAAATATAGAGAAATGTAATTGTTTAAATTAATGTACAGATATATTTACAAGTGCGCAGTTTAGAAATGTAAAATTTTCGGATTCTATGTATAAAAGCACTCATTTTGAATTTGAATTACTTTGACTGTTGAGATTTTTTTTTTAAGCATTTTCATTGTAGCCTATTATTTCTGAACATATAACATGTAGGCTATAAGACAAGTTTGTACAGGATGTAGTTGTAGTTCATGCATCTTTTCTGCAAAGATATTTAACAAGTGATTTGTTTAACATTTACATCATGTTGACAACTTCATGTGTGCTGCATTTAGAATAGAATTTTCCTTAAATAGAGTGTTAATAAAGAAAAAGCTATTTGAATCATGTTGAAGTGACATTTTTAAGTTCTGAGAAAAAAACGTTCTGAAAAAAATCGAGATTTAATTTTTTTGCTAAATCGCCCAGCCCTACGAGTACGTCATAAAACCATCTTCTAGTTATTTATATTTATAAAGAGTTGTCAGGATGGATTTCTCGGGAAGCTGCATACTTTCATCATTTAAACTCAGAATTGCGAGGGGAAAAAAGTCTGAACTGTGAGAGAAAAAGGTGCAATAACCTTTTTTTTCTAACCCGTGGCAGGAACAAGCTTCCATAAGCAGACAGTACCTGTAATTAATCACAAATCACATGTAGCATAGCAGCACATTTTCTGTGCATTGACTAGATTCACAAAACAATGTTTACACTGGTAACAATGCAAATCTCTAAACCATTTACTGCTTTGGTCCATTTGCCTCTAAATAACCTTTCCAAGTTATAGTTTCCATCATTACTTGATATGAATAGCAACCATTATATATATAATGTCACCGATGCCAAAACGTTTGAACATTTTTAACCTCTTAAGACACATTTTTCAGATATCTGTGTTTTGATATTATGATAGTTTTAGTGTTATTAGTGACATTCGCACTGGTAATGTGATCATTTGTAACCATGAGCACAGAGATGCGCCTCAACCCATCAGATTCATGAAGCACAACTCGCATAATTACCAAAACTAAAAGTTACACAGTGTTGCTTTAAGTCAAGGATGTGCATGCGATAATCACTTTTTAGTTTAATATTAAAAGCATGCATTAATGACTATTGTGTATCTGTGCGCTGTAGAGATGCCGGCTCTCATGGCTTTGAGAAAAAGAGCTCAGGGAGAGAAGCCATTGGCTGGAGCCAAAATTGTGGGTTGCACCCACATCACTGCACAGACTGCTGTGAGTTTCTGTACACACACGAAAATACCTAATATTAACTTGATTTGTTCTTAAATTAAGTAAATTACACTATAATTCCAACACCCTAATCCTAACCCAACACCTTTTTAGGACATTATTTGGCCCATTTAGAAACTTTTTTACTTTCGTGCCATATTTGTGAGGATGTTTTCAAAAATAATGCTCATTTTTTGAGAGCAGACTGACATCTGTGTTTCAGTAATGCATTGTTTGTGTGTGTCTGCAGGTGTTGATGGAGACCCTCTCTGCTCTGGGCGCTCAGTGCAGGTGGGCCGCCTGTAACATCTACTCCACTCAAAACGAGGTAGCAGCCGCTCTGGCCGAAGGAGGTAAATATTTTTCCTTTCTTATTATTATTTCCTTTTTGTTCTTTCATACTTTTTTGTCCTGAACAACTCGTGTGTCGTCTCTGGCAGGTTTCTCAGTGTTTGCCTGGAAGGGCGAATCGGAGGATGATTTCTGGTGGTGTATCGATCGCTGTGTTAACGTGGAAGGCTGGCAGCCCAACATGGTAGCTGGACTATTTACATTTAGAGAAGTGAAATATTATGAATGTTCAGCATTTTAACAGCTTATGTCTCGTAGATCTTAGATGATGGAGGAGATTTGACTCACTGGATCTATAAGAAATATCCCAGCATGTTCAAAAAGATCAAAGGCATCGTAGAGGAGAGCGTGACTGGAGTTCACAGGTGATTATAGTCATTTATGAAGGACTTGAGTTTGTTAAATGCATTAAATAATGTTCTATTTTTGGCTTTTGATGTGGATTAAGTGAAAACTTTAGATTTAGAATGCAATTGGACAATAATGTGGGGACTGCAATTGTTTTTTTCAAATCAAAAGGGAATGTCTCCATCTAGTGGCAAATAGTGGAACTGGCAAATGTGATTGAAGTATAATATTTTAGAATATATTCTACCAGTCAAATGTTTGGGATAATTAAGATTTTTTTTTTGTAACATTGTAAGATTTTTTTTAATAAAATTTTTTGTAATGCATAATATGAACAAGTATATTAATTATAATGACCATTTAATATATATGTATATATATATGTATTGATTCTATATTATATATAGTGGTCATCAAGATTAATCCTTCAAAATTTGTCTTTGTGTGTGTGTTTTTTTTTTTGTTTTTGCTAAACATTTTATTTTCTAGGTTATACCAGCTGTCAAAGGCTGGCAAGTTGTGTGTGCCCGCGATGAATGTTAACGATTCAGTGACCAAGCAGAAATTTGACAACCTGTACTGCTGCCGTGAATCCATCTTGGATGGGTATGTCTCTTATAAAGGCACTTAAAATAGTTTTCCCAATCAATATGTTTAACACAGTGTGTGTGTGTGTGTAAAGTACTTGTCTTTTCGGTTCCGCAGGAATTGTGTGGTTAATTTCGGCCTGTGGTTTTACTGAGCGTGTTTGTGTTTTGTGTTCAAGTCTAAAGAGGACCACAGATGTGATGTTTGGAGGGAAGCAGGTGGTGGTGTGTGGATATGGGGAGGTGAGATCATTAGGTGGCAAATGTTGCCAGCTTATAACAGTTTCCTATGAGAACCTCTAGAGAGCTGCATTTAGATCTTCAGGATGTTCTTGGACTTTATGTAAAAGTACACTTGTTCAAATCTGTTTATTTGAAGGACTGATATCTGACATATCCAGTCTTGCAAAATCTAAAAAAGGATTTTTACATTTAGAAAATGCACGGTAAAGAGTTAAAATATGAAAATTATTTCATATCTGTCTAATTGGCTTAACCCAAACCATTTTAGAATGATTTTGTTAACTTTTAGAATATTCTATTTCATCTGTCACTCACTTTTGCTGACCACACCTCCACTGTACTGCTGCATTACTGCAATAATAAGCAGATACCAGATATGGCCACTAGAGGACAGAAAACCCCAGGAATATTTCTTTTGCTTTCTAATAATAAAGTCTAACAGGAATGTTTTTCCAGGAACATCAAAGGATTTTGAATTTGCCCTGTTTGTGTCAGTCACATTGTGTGCTACATAGAGTATATATTTTCACAGATACATTTAACCTTTTTGTTCCGAGTCATTTCTGTAAATCCTGTTGTGTGTAATAAGGTGGGAAAAGGCTGCTGTGCTGCTCTCAAAGCGATGGGCTCCATCGTCTATGTCACTGAGATCGACCCCATCTGTGCCCTACAGGCCTGGTGAGTCACAGCCGCTTTCACTGATTCAGCATTTCCTCAACAGCAGCGATGCCCTTTACATGCCATTATATTACACTTAATGTCATTCTAATGTGTTAATACATTGTGAACCAGCATTTGAGTGGTGAATGATTCTCCAAGACTGTGTGTTCAGCATTTTTGCGCGCCTGATTCAAACTATCATGTTCTGCAAGGTTCTCATTCAGAATTCAGTCTCATGCTGTTTATTTTTCATTTTTACTCATTAGAAAAGACTAATTTATATTTGTCATCACACAGCATGGATGGCTTTAGGCTGGTTAAACTCAATGAAGTCATCAGACAAGTCGACATTGTCATCACCTGCACAGGTATTTTTGAATCTGATTTTGATTGTAGTAAATTTCAAAGGTTTATTATTCTGACTGACCCTTGATTTAAATGACAATTTACCCAAAAAAGAAAAATTTTCTCTACTTTTTGCATCTTTTTTTAAAGTTGAAAGCTGCTGTGCCCATTCTTTGTAATAGCTTGGAAAAAACTAACATACTTTAAAGTTTCTCCTATTGTGTTCCATTAAATTATGACTGAATTTTTATTTTTAGGTGATTTAGGTCATTTAATTTCTGCACTCCCCCTTGCTATTTAAATATTATAACTTCATTTGAATTTATTAAAAATTATTGTTATTGTTATCATTCTTGTTGTTGTTATAGATTTGATTGTATGTTTTAAATAATTACTATTTTAAAAATAAATATAATTTTAATTTTATTTTTTTAATATGATATTTTTTTTTTTTGTAGTAGTAGTAGTAGTATTATATTTTATTATATATTTTAAGTAATAATTATTTTTAAAATAATTATTTGTACATTTTTTAAAATAAATATAATTTTTTTTAACATGTTTTTAAATGAGGTTATGAAGGCTATTTGAGCTATCAGCTAGTGTTTAACAGACACTACACTGCTGCAGAATGATACTCTGTTATATAACTGAGCACAGTTTATTGCCTGTGTAACTGCATTCTACCTCTCACTGCACTATGCAAATGCAGTGATTTTAGTATAGATAAATATAATTTTTTTTAACATGTTTTTAAATGAGGTTATGAAGGCTATTTGAGCTATCAGCTAGTGTTTACTGCATTCTACCTCTCACTGCACTATGCAAATGCAGTGATTTTAGTATAGATTGTTCTTCCTAAAGTTAATTGCATCTGAGACTAGTATACACTTCAAGTAATTATGCCTGAGCTGCAGTCAGTCTTGAATTTCAATGAAATGTAGTTTGACAAAAGTTCTGATTATAGACCCATTTCTAGCCGTTCCTGTAAGATATAGTATGAACAGGACAGTTAAAGAATCAAACCTGAATCACCGTTCAATCTGCAGGCAGCTGTGTTGCTCATGTGGATGAAATTGCTTTCGGTAGTAATTGCATTTTGACTTCTTTGGATTCATTTAGTGGTTATGTGGGGAAAGACAGGTGGAGAACGAGGGACTTCAGGATTATGTGGCTCTTTGAGTCATTTTAGATCAGTTTCTTTCCCGAAGCTCCTTTAATCAACTAAACCAAGAAGCTTTCAGGGTTTCTCATTCGCATTCATCTCACTCTTGTTGTATGTGGTTTCCGTAGGAAATAAAAACGTGGTAGTAAGAGAGTACATGGACCGCATGAAGAACGGCTGTATCGTCTGCAACATGGGCCACTCCAACACTGAGATTGATGTGGTGAGGAAACTGCTCTAACCCATAGTCTATTCACACGTATGTATGTAAACAAGTGTCTGAAAGTTGACCATCTTCTTCCAACTTTTCAGGCCAGTCTGCGAACCCCCGAACTGACCTGGGAGCGGGTGAGGTCGCAGGTGGATCATGTGATCTGGCCAGATGGAAAGAGAATAGTGCTGCTGGCAGAGGTTAGAGAGATTGAAAATTTTGCTTTAAGACTATTTAGAGTAAAAGAAAGCCTGCCAGTATTTCAGAGTTTTTATTTATTTATTAATATTATTATTTTGATTTTTTAATGATCAAAATGACTGATTTTGATACACATCCAATTTTCTCCAAAATGTTTACATTCACTTTCAGCCGACTATGTTTAAGTGAAAACTTGCATCAAGATGCACTTGTATTGTGCTGAATTGCAAAAAACTGGAGGGAATGTAAAATACATCTTTAAAATGTCTTAATGTGATCACAGTTACATTGCGGTGTTATTTTATATAATTGATAAACTGTAATAGTTTTTATTAATATTTTGAGTTTGTTTATATTTTCCATTTTCATTTTAATTTTAGTTACATTTTTGGTAAATTTGTAGTGTAGCATTTGTATTTTTTGGTAGTGTCATTTTTATTTGTTTTGGTTTTATAGTTCTATAGTTATTAGTTCATTTTAATTTTAATTTTAATTTTAGTTATTTTTGTACTTCAAGTTAAACTAAAATAAAAAATGAAATGAAGCCTTGGCAACTAGCTGAAATAAAAACTTTAAAACTTTTTTTAATATTTTAGTTAACATTTATTTTACTTTAGGTAATGCAATTTTTTTATGGTTTTAGGGTTAATTGTAGATTTTTTTTTTTTAATTAAAATTAAATGTCTATATATATGTAAATGCATTTATGCATGTAAATAGATTTGTTTTATATATAGTGTGGCTAAATATCTGGGATGTATCTTCCTGTAGGCAAGGCAAGTTTAATTTAACCAGTCGGACATTGCACAGGTATTATGAAGGAGATAAAAGAAGTTAAGATTAAAATGTAACTGAAAACACAGTTTGTTAGAATTTTAATGTCTTATCAAATCCATATACTGTATATATTTCCAGGGTCGCCTCCTAAACCTGAGCTGCTCCACTGTTCCGACCTTTGTGCTGTCCATCACTGCGACTACCCAGGTGAGACGAGAGTCAAAGAGTGAAAAATGAACACAAATGACTTTATTAAATGGATAATGTGCTTTTGCTTGCATGAAAGGAGAATTTGACTTCATAGTCCAATCAGAGAATTGGTTTCTCAGTCTGTGTGCTGTGTGAGAGTATGAACCTCAGGCACTTAAAGTGTGTGTGCCACTGCCTTGCTGTTGTCATGGTGACTGATTTCTTGCTCCTTTTTTCCCCAGGCGCTGGCTCTGATAGAGCTGTACAATGCTCCTGAAGGCCGCTACAAACAGGACGTCTACCTGCTGCCTAAAAAAATGGGTATGATGCATTGATATAAATACATGCATGTGCATAAAAAATGCCATGTGTAAATGAATGGTTATGCATGACCTGAAACGAACTATTTGAGAGTTCTGTGCTGCTTATCTTCCACTAAGACAAGCGTCACATGCAATAAACCCAGGATTTAAGTGAAATCCTCAAATGTTGTCTTAATATTAGGGCCGTCTAGGGGTGTAATCGTTGTAATTGGTTTAGTCTGCGCCGTGCACAGATGTTTTCAGCCTGTTGAAAGACTCAGTGTCTTTTGCAGCATTAGTCGTAGAGAGTTTAGCCATGTGGGATCCTGCGCAGACCCTGAGGAGCAGGAGACAGCTGAAAATAGGTCATGCTGTCACAAACGGCTGCCACTTCTCCCTCCACGATCTCTCATCCTGTCCACTGCTCTTCAGCTTTTCCTTCCAAACCTTCAGCTGACGCTCACAGACAAAAGATTGAATCCCAAACGGCCTCTTTAAGAGGAGCTGGAGAGTTATGAGTAATTGATTGTAGTCATTTAAAATACGGTCACATTTACATTTGGTCTGTGACATTTTTGAGTTGTGACACAATAGGACTCCATACAATTGGAAATTTTGTGTGAGAGTGAAAAAGTTCTGCAGCAGATTTCTCTCTTTTTCAAGTTGAATTCACCAAGCTGACCAACAGAAATCTGCTTGGTTTAAAAGTGAGTTGTGCTTTATACTTCGCTCTGCTAGTGATGAGACAATTGACCTCTTTTTGCCCGCAAAATGAAATTGGCCAATCGCTTTTCTGATTGGAGATGAGTTTCCTTTATTATCTGAATCTTTGCATCAGAAGTAAAATATTAATATTTAAATAGCCTTTTGTTTGCAGAGTGTGATTTTTGAAATATTCATGAAGTTTGTGAGCCAGTTATGTTGTATTTGTGTACATTTTGACTCCTCTAGGACTCTTTACTTTTCAGTTGTTTCTTATGAAAATTTTTGATGAAGTGAAACCAGATTATATAATATAAATATGTATATATACGTGTGTGTGTGTATATATATATATATATATATATATATATGGAGTAATGATGCTGAAAATTCAGCTTTGATCACAGGAATAAATAATGTTTTAAAATATATTCAAATAGAAATAGTTATTTCAATTTATAATAATATTCCACAATATTACTTATATATATAATTAGCTATTTAGTTTTTTCTATTTTTGAATATACCACTGTGGTTCAACACTCCAGTAGGTGCTAAAAATTGGCACTGAAATATGGTGCCAAATTCTAAATATTAAATCAAAATGTGACTTTTCTTGATGCACGATGTTTAAAATGTGCTTAAAAAATGCTAATCTGCTTTTTCTGCAGATGAGTACGTGGCCAGCCTTCATCTCCCCACTTTTGATGCACATTTGACTGAACTATCTGATGAACAGGCCAAATACCTCGGCCTGAACAAGAATGGACCCTTTAAGCCAAACTACTACAGGTCAGCGGCTGCATGATAAGCCTTTATGATTAAAAACTCCTGTCTTTTATTATGTTTAACAATTGCTTGCAATGTTTCATTTTTAGGTACTAGACCCATTCACAGATGAGAAACGAAGACTAAAGAAATTACCAAGACTCCATAATTCATACAGACTAAGGCGAGACAGAGCTGTGTGTCACAGCCTGCATTTGGAGGGGAGGGAGAAGCCCTGATCTGATTGGCTGGGGGGTGAAGGGCATGGCTAATTATCGCTACGGCAGTGTTTATTTATTTTACGCTAGAATAACATAGCTAACCTTTTATGAGCTGCTACTGCCAGTGGTGCAACCTAGCGACGTTTTCATGGAAATTTCACCATTTCATCTTTTCTTAGCTTCATGTGTTAGTTCTATGTAATCCATTTAGAGATCTTTTATTGTTTAATTTTAAATTCCGGTAAAGACAAGAAAAACAATGTTCGATCATACCTGATAATTTAGTCATGGACATGCCACGTTGTCCTGTTCTCTAGTTTTCTACATGTGTTTTTTTTGCTGTATGTAATATGGGGGGTGGGACAGAATTACGGTCGGGTGCAGGGGTTCGAATCGTTCTTTTAGTTGATCACACGATTCAAATTTTGTTGTTTATTTTTTAAAACTTGTATTAATTTTTACAGCAAATTTTAACATTTTTGCGCTCTCGGTTCTAAATAAAAACTGTTGAACTTTTACTGGATTGTGAACGATTCGGGGGCGGGGCTTATCTCCTCTGTTCACTTAGACTGGAATCTTATTGGCTGAGGAGTTAGCATTTCAAATTTCCCTTTCAAACGCAACACGCTCCTTCCACACTGTTTCCAAGAACACCAGTATTGATGTTTGAGATTGAAACGCTCAAACTGTGCGCGATCTATCCAAGATATTGCTAAAACTCGTCAGGCTGTGTAATCACAGGTGTGTATATTAAAATATTTATGATTTTTTTTTTTTACTTTTTCTTCTGCCATCATATTTTGTTCCTATGAACTCATCCTCTGTCATTATAAAAAATAAGCAATTTAATGTTATAAGATACTCTCATGTAATATGACATTTAATGAAACCCTTGTTTTATATACTGTGAAGTAGAGTCTATATCAATGAGATACCAAATGTACAGTTAATCCGGTACCGAGTTTCTTTCCAGGTCCTCTCCAGATTTAGTCTAGAACACAGTGGGAGAGAAATGTGTGTGAACTGAAGCCAAGACCAACTGTGTACTCATTACAGAGGATAGTTTTGCTGTTTGCAGGCCTGTAGAGCAAAAGCTGCCTTTGTGACTTGGATATTCAAATATAATAAAATTGGGACCTTTATTTTACTACACTTCTGAAAATCTTTATGGCAGATATTTATCTTCTCTTTGCCATCTGTGTTTGTCATAAAGGGAATCAAAATGACCTTGTCCGTTTCCTGTTTAATATGGCGTCACTTTCCTTCGCTCAGGACCGTCTCACATGGATGTCTGTGTCAGTTAGCCAAAGTACTTTTCTTTGATTGTCCTGATTGTCCAAGTATTCTTTGATTTTTTTGTAATGCACAGTCGAATGCACAGCCATTCAAAGTAATCCAGGCGCTCGACACATGCGCACTAGAAAGACTCATACTTGTCCAGTGTCTGCACTTTTTCTCTCCAAAAAATTAAGAGCGATAAAAATGTCTTCTTGTCTCGGTTTCTTTTCCAACTGTGAAACAGTGGCTCGGGCATTTCCAATTGAAGCCCATTTCAGTCGCGGAATAAAAAAAAAATTCAATTGAGACTTTTTCGCTCACATTTTGGACTTTGTTTTCTCAAAACTGTGAGATAAACACAGAATTGCGAGATATAAACTTGCAACTCTGACTTTTTTCTTGCAATTCCGAATTTGCATCTCACAATTCAGACTTTTTTTTTTCTCGCAGTTGCGGCTTTATATCTTAAAGTTTGGACTTTTCTTCTTGGGTTTATATCCTGTTTTTGTTTTTACAGAATTGCGATGTAATTGTGACTTTATCTCACTCTTCAGACTTCATAGAAAAGCGAGTTAATTTCTTGCAATTGCAAGTTGACATCTCTCAATTGAGACCTTTTTTTTATCAGAATTGCGAATTTATCTCAGTTCTGCATTTATATCTTGCAAATCTGAGTTTATATCTCAATAGTTTTTTTGTTTTTTTACGAGTAATTGCAACTTTATCTCTCAATTCTGACTTCTCAGAATTGTGAGCGATAATCTTGCAATTATGAGTAAATAAGTATATTACATGTGCGGTTAGAAAAATCAGGCTGTGATTGTGATGACTGTGCTTATGATTACATTCTCGTCACATGAACTTTATACGTACCCTAGCCTATGTGTAAAAACGGAAGTATACTTTGGGCTCTATGGTTCTTGTTATATGACAAATTATTACATTACAGTTCCAGGGACCCTTTTAAACTCTAGGCTGCTCACATCAACTTTACAAAACCCTAAAGGCATATAACAGTGTTACATTTTCTCTCAAACACTTGCTTTCCCTACAAACACAAGACAGGTTAAATAATTGTTCCTCTTACGTTGTTAGTATGTGCTGCTCTTGTAGTTTGTGTCCAGAGAGTCTACGTTAGTATTAAAAATGTGAATGTATTGATACCCCATATCTCCTCAATAACCCTCCTGTCACGTTTGCTTTCACTGTCTTTTATCTGATTAACACAATCTCTGTACTAAAGCACATCAGTTAGTGTACGTCTTGTTCAAATGTGTTCAACCCGTTGTCTTAATTTAATTTTTATTTGCAAGGGTACATATGTGTGCATGTGCATTACAATGTGTTTGAAGGGGCTCGTGTGCACAAACGGATGCTTCTCGGCTGCTGTGTGGCGGTAGACGGTGGTTCCAGGCCTGGGATTTTTCCGGATGCTTTTATAACCACGTGCAGCGCATGAGATCAACACCCAGCACCTCTTACGGAGAATGAGCGTTGACGTAAAGAAGCTAAAACATCTGTATATTTATTGTTGTAAATCACTACAAATAAGAAAGTCTTTAATGATGAGTTGTCAACAATGTTTAAATATTGCAAGTGATGGTAGATGAGCAATAATCTGTAATCTTGAAGAACAAAAATAAAAATCACAAATGTAAACATTTTTTGCAGGTATTACAGGCTGCACTATAATTTTTATTTATTTATTTTTTAAGTAGGCTATCGTATACATGTTTGACTTGATTGTTTGTAGGTGTGTGTGTGTGTGGTTTTAATAGCCTACCAGAAATAAATTTAAAATAAAGAGCACAAATAATTCCCTATTTTACATTGGGATGTTTAGAAGTCACACAAATGAAAAAAAGTAGAATATTTTATGTTTGAATAGTTATTTTTATATTTTCTCTTTTAATTTGGTTTTCGTAATTTTGTGATTTGTAATTTTTATTAGTTATTGGGGTATATTTTAATTAATTTAATTTTATATTGTATTTATTAATGTTTTCAGTTATCAAGTTAATAAAAATGAGAAATGTCTTTAAAAATATATATTGTAAATATTTCAAATGTAATTTTTTTTTTATTCCAATTAAAGATTTTTTTTATTATTAATATTAATTTTTATGCTTTTGCTTTTAATGATCTGTAATAACCCTGGCTTGAATATTCATGATGTCCAAAGGTTTGAGGAGGAGACTGGGTTGTTTGTTGACAGTGACTGAGTGCTCAGCTTCTGCTGGCCTGTCATTTCAGGTGTCATTTAGAGTCAGGATCCTTTAGGAGATTTTAAATATGGGCGTCCCAGTGAAATGTGTTGAATGAAACTTATGATGCATTTAGGAAAAAAAATCTCAAATTTTATCTTGGCTGAATATAAGGTATTTTAATGCTATTCTTGGTGTGCTTAGTCTCTGTATATTCCTGGACACTGAGGTCATGGATCGGAGGTGTAACTGGACTGTAAACAGTGGGTGTTTATTCTGGACACATGATGGTTTGAGATGTAAGAACAGCTGCTGTTGTCACTCACGCCTTCAGGTTACTTGTACAAACACACAAATGCTGAGAGTCACTGTCTGTTGTTTTCACTCGACCTGTTACGAATGACTGTCTTCAAGTTCAAGCCTTCCCTGACGCTAAGTACGGATACTAATAATGTTTAATAATTTGCTAAAAGTGTAATATGATAAACATTGCAGTGGTTAAGACTATATTTTTCATATTTCTATCTCAGATGTTCTGTGAATGTCTGAACAAGATAAAGCAAAATAATATGACCCCCCACAGCCTGAATCCTTTCTTCAAAGTCTGTCCCGTTTCTTTTGGACATAATGTTAATTGAAGTGTCCTTCCCACTCGGCTTGACTCGTATGTGAAGAGCAGTGTTGGGCAAGTTACTTCCAAAATGTAATACATTATATATTACTAGTTACTGTCTTTTGAAAGTAATCAGTTACATTACAATATTACTCTCTCTGAATTGTAATGCATTACACTACTTTTGAGTTACTAGCATCAGGAAATAGACAAACTATTTTACCCGCGGGATTTTTTTCTCTGGTGCTGTTTTGCGGTGTTGGTAAATTCACCACTTAATTTTGAGTTAAAATATGTTGTTGTAACTTGCGTTACTGAGATTGTAACGAGTAATAATATTACCCAAATTTGATTAGTAATGCGTTATATTACTGCGTTACAGCAAAAAGTAATATACTACTGTAATATTATTACTTTTGTAATGCGTTACTCCCAACACTGGTGAAGAGACCACCATGACGAACGTGTCTCCATCTCAACAATCAATAATTCATTGTGTTCACAATATGGTCCGTCAAAAACGTCACAATGTGGCTCTTTCTAGCTGTAGACCTTTCTGTTTCTCAATGTGAATAATAACACTTTGTTTGTCCGTATCACCACTTTCTAAAGGCCATACATGATTGACTGGAGATTTTATTTGAATGTATTTGTCTTTTATATTTAAGCAATAATAATAATTAAAAAAAATAAATAATAAAAATATATATATAATGTATGTAAAGTTATTAAAACATTTTCATAGGCCTATACTTAAAATAAAATTTTTAAGTAGTACGTTTTTATAAATTTGTATAAATATATGCATTAAGACTTACAAAATTGAAAAAATAAATGGTAAACGTCGCCTATATATTTATGTGATTTTCATATAACATCAACTACAAAATTTATTTTTTATTTTTATAAAAACAACCCCTGGGAAGCTGTTTACAGCAATTACAATGAACATTTATTACGTTTATTAAAATGAGTACATTTTGAGTAAAATAATTTGTATGTAGTAGCACCTGCATATTCGTGCTCTAGTGCGGTGTGGGCGTGGCTCGCCTCGGGTGTTACGTCAAACCACGCCCTCATCGGCGATCAGCAGCCAATCAGAGTGGCGGGGACGGATATTATTCTGAATGTATTCTGAGTCCAGCAGCGTCTGTTCCAGTGTGACAGTGTATTTCCGTGCGGCGAGCAACTCCTCAGCCTGACAGATGCAGCAGCAGACCGACGACATGGAGGTACCTTTACTTAATGATTCTAACAGTAACAGACAGAAGTCTCTGGCTCAAGAGAGAGATGGGTTCAGCCATCAGCAGATGGATTCGGAGGTAATCCGAGCACACTGACAGTTTGCAGGGGTAGAGGGGTGTGTGTGTGTGTGTGTGTGTGTGTGTGTGTGTACGGTGGCTTGTTGCTGGGGGCTTTAAATGCCTCGAGTTGTTATTTTAGAAACATGCATGGCGCTAAAAATACCTTCTCTTTAGGAATTTGATCCAGTGTGACCGGCTGATGGTTTTATAGAGGATATAGACATGCGTTTCATGTGCATGCATTTGAAGGGTAAATATGAAGGATGCATTTGTTTCTGCCTTAAATTCCCACTTCTTACACAGTATATGGATATATGCACATGCGCATATAAAATGCTGAGCATGTATGCATTTGGCTCATTTCATTTACAGTAGGCCTACATGTGTATTCCTCACATTAACCCATCAAATGTCAGTGGGCACAAATTCCTATGCATTATAATATGTCATGTAAACCAGTTATTTAATAAGCTTGATATTAGCCTGATGTTATGGAATATATATTGTTATATTGGGAGTTAATGGGGGTCAATAATATACAATCTGCTGCAGATTTATTTATTTATTTTCATATAAATTTATTTAAAAGAAGCAGTGGTCTATCCATCCATCCATCCATCCATCCATCTATCCATCTATCTATCACCTGGAGTTGAATTGATTTGTAATATACAATCTGCTGGTGAATTTTTAATTCATATTTCTTTGAAAGAAAGTCTGTCTGTCTGTCTGTCTGTATCTATTTATCTATCTATGAATGAACTGAATTGGAGTGGTAAAGACTGCACAGTGCACACTATAATGCACTCATTGCTCTCTCCAATATGAACTTATTATTTATTCAGTCATTAAAAATAAAACTAGCAAATGCATATTTGATTCTCTTCTTGGCACAGCACAGCCCAGATTCAGTCTTCAAGGTTCAAGGACAGTAACACATATTGTGCTGTGAATACATCCAGCCTAGTGAAGTTATGGTAATTAATTCCTCGTCCATGATCGTTAAGCATATTAAATGTTTTTTTTTGTTTTGTTTTTGTTTGAGGAATTGGAGCGTGTTTTACTCCTGCAGCAGATTTTTTTTTCTAGGACAGTGATGGGGAGGTGGTTTGAATGTACACAAAATGCCTCAAAATGATGTGCATGGCTGGAGTTATTACGAGGAGTGAAACTCAGAGGTCATATATGTGAGTGATCTGTCATTAAACCAGAATATGCTGGATGTAAAGCTCTGTGCTTGGTCTTATGGTATGAGCATGGTAATATTGGTGATGAATTATTGCATCTGGCTGCATTAAATGAATTATGAATATTAAATGGTGAATATTGACTGGATCTTTTGGCATTTGGTCCATTAGCTCGGTGCTGGCACAGGGCACATTGTGCATGCCCTGTTTTGAGCTTTACAGATTTACAGATTAGTCCAGTTTGTTTCATAGGATAGAAAGGCATGCAACTCTTGTTTAGTTCATATTTTAACATGATTTTTAAAAAAAAATGGTGTATGGATAATCAAGTAAACCCAAGTTGCTTCACATTCATCTTGAAATATTACTAACAATGTAAAAGTTATTCTTACATTTGCTTTATAAAAATAAGTAAAGATTTCACAGCAAAAAGACACATGAACCATGACCTGAAGATGTAGTTTTTATAATTATATTAAAAGGCCTTTTATTTGCTAAAAAATATAAACAGTCAGTTGACAAAATGCGTTGTGTACAACAGATGTTTTAGCACAGTTTTGATCATTTAGAGACTTTAGAAAAGTGCAGATCAAATATGATACAATAAGCTTTATAGGGCTAAACACTAGAAAATATTACTGATTGTAACCTAAAGTACATAACAGACACATGAACCATGACCTGAAGATGTAGTTTTTATAATTATATTAAAAGGCCTTTTATTTGCTAAAAAATATAAACAGTCAGTTGACAAAATGCGTTGTGTACAACAGATGTTTTAGCACAGTTTTGATCATGTTGATCATTTAGAGACTTTAGAAAAGTGCAGATCAAATGATACAATAAGCTTTATAGGGCTAAACACTAGAAAATATTACTGATTGTAACCTAAAGTACATAACTTGCAAGTATCTCATAATGATCAGGAATAGTGTGAAGTTAAGACATAAAAAAGCCTAATGAAGAACTCCTGGTTCATTAGACTCCACCATTGAGGCAGTTTCTTCAGTGTATGACGTGTGTGTGTGAGTAATAATCAGTGACATGATTCACGGCAGAAATGTGTATTCTGTTTACAGGACGTTGTTCTAGTTTATAAGTATCATAGTTTGCCTTTGTATCAGATGTTTTGGCCCCTGACCTTCCCTGCTTTCTCTGAATGCATCAGTATGTGGCATCGGTTTGGATCAGACGTGAGTGTTCTGCTTCTGGGAGATCAGAGGGAGTAACCTTTAGGGAAGGTGTCAGAAAAGCTGTCAGAAGGAAAGCCCATCTCTCTCTCTCTCTCTCTCTCTCTCAGTTAGAGCTTCCCACCATGAGTATCAATGCCATCTGCTTCTGAGGACCAAAATAAAATGCTTCTGACTGTGCCACACATGTCTGTGAGTTAGGAGGGAGAGAGTGACCGAGAGAAGAGCGTAAATCATTAGTTTAGTGTGCATATGCATATGTAAAATCTGCGCACATGCATTATGCATAAAGAATGCGCTTTATGATGATAATGTGCATTTATAATTTTCTCACATTCATTATACATATTTTTTTTTTTTTGCCCATAATCCGTATACAGTGCCTGAATTATACATTATACATTTAAACTAGGGGTGCAACAATATAGCGTGTCACAACATCTCGCAATACAAAAATTCAACAATATGTATTGTGTATAGTTCATCCAAAAATGAAAGTTTATACAGATTTAATTTAGGGTTTTATTCACATATAAACAATGATATTATCCAGTAAATCCGGTCATAAATTTGAGCTTCCATGTTTATTATTTATGTTAATAAATAAAAAAATACTTGCATATACATATACTGGCCTATATAATATTACATATTTTATAATTTATAGAAAATAATAAAAAATATAAAATAAATTATTTAATAAAATACAATATTTAAAACGTTTTTAAATGTATGTAAGGGACAGAGAGCAATTATGTGTCTATCATAATTCTATATTATTAGCTATTTTTATTCTGGTTATGAAATGTACTTTTTGTGAATTGTTTATCATGTCTTAGAAGTCATTTAAAAATACAATTTTAACTCTATTTTGGCTTTGTTTAAAGCATCTTGAGAGTTTATTGTGAGATCAGTATCATTTATCAAAGCAAATCGTGACATTAGTGTATTGTTACACTCTTAATTTAAACTAAACTTAAATTTAGTTTTATTTCTAATCACAGATTTACAGATGAAAAGCGACTGGTCTGATGGGGAGTTATTTTAAGTTTAAAATAAAAAGTTTTATCTGTGAAGTCATTTTAGCTTATAGCTGTCAAACAAAAGAGTATACGCTTCCCAAAGAGGTTATAGAAACTGTACAACAAAAGTATAAAATCAAACCACCCAGACATTTCCTAGCAAAGTTCATTCATCATCATCATCATCCATGAGAAGGGGACTTGTTGGAGAAGGTAGAGAGAGGTCAACAATCACTTTGAAAAGTACAGAGTTCAAGATATGAGAACAGAGTCCACAAGAGCTCTGTCAAGAGCCGTGCATTATGGGTGGGTGGCAAAAGAGGCCATTCCTCAGAAAGAAACCATGTGAAAGCAGATCTCATGTTTGCCAAAAAGCATAGTGGGTGACCCATTTGTGATGGTTTTGAGGTCATATGCCTCCATAATAGAGCTTTTGGGCAAAATTCAAAATGATATGTGTGGGACAAGTCTAACACTTCCCACATCTAAAAAAAAAAAGAACACCATGATGGTGCAAAACGCAGGGAGATACTGCAAGAAAGCTGCCTGCTAAAAACAAAGCTTGACCGAAAGTCCAGCACAACAATGAGGCCAAATTAGCTGCAACAATGTGAAGGTCCTGCAGAAGCACTTTATCTTTAAATGAATAAGCACTTGAGCACAGGAACCTGGTCCTCAGGGGGAATGAAGAAAGTTCATCTTCAACATTATGCTTCTTACGTAATTTATTCTTCAACTGACAGCACAGAGCGTGTTCCCCAGATGTTAATTGGGCTGCAATTAAATCAAAACGCCTCGGAGGACCTGACACTTCTTCATTTCAGGCAGACTGTGAAGGAAAAGCCAGGAAATCCATGTTTGGCTCAGGGTTTTAGAGGCTGTTCAGGGATGTTAGCATACAGTAGATCAGCACTGATGTTTTGAAACCATTAACACTGCGTTTGGGTGTGAATGTTCACGCTTTAGTAGCTCTTTGAGAGAGTTGGCTAAAAGACATGTGGCTATTCTTAAGCATAAGTGCAGACTTGGCCAACAGTCAGCAGTCATTTATGCAGGAAATATCCTTTTAGATGGACACACACTGGAAACCCTGCAGTCTTGCTTCTTATAATCATGACACACTGTGGGTCAGTGAAAACAATCTGTGTAATTTACAGTAAAAAAAATTGAAAGAACTTTGAAAAAAAAACTGACTTACTGAAGTACTAAATTTTTTTTGTACCTTTTATAATATGCTGACAGCCCCTTAATGAACATTAATTTATCAACATAAGATGTGACATAAAACCCTAATGTACGTACTGTAACTGATAACAAAAAAACTAAGAAGGTTAGTTTAGAGTTTTTCACTGTAAATTATAAGATGACTTGTTCTTTTTCACTTTTCTTTTTAAATGTCCTGTTTTCACCGTATATAATACAGAAACTTACTGTTAATCAATTAACATGTTTTCACAGTAGTATTTCTACAGTCCTCCATCATTAAAATTACATTTTTATTTTAAAGTGTACCACAAGAGGAAATTTTGCGAGGGTCCATTTACAGTTTTTGACTGTAAATGATAAGATGACTTGTTTTTTCACTTTCAAAAACTGTAAATTTAATAGTATTTTAATGTAAAATTACAAGTTTTTTTGTTGTATATAGTAAGAAAACTTTGTGTTAACCAGTTATCAGGTTTTCACAGTAGCATTTTACAGTCTTTTTACCATTAAAATGACAATTTTTACAATAAATTTTTTTTACAGTGTACTAAAAATCAGAGAATTCTAGGAATGTCAATTTACTATTAATGACTTGGTCTTTTTACATTATTTATCAGCATTTTACTGTAAAATTAAATTAAACATCTCATTAGATTTATTGCAGTGTTTCACTTTACAGTATATACAGTAGTAAAAAAACATACTGTTAACCAATTGACAGGTTTTAACAGTAGCATTTTTACAATCTTTCACCGTTAAAATTACATTTTTTACAGTGTACTACAGACCGTGCATACTGCATACATTTTATTGTTAATTTTTTTTAATAATAGCCTACTGAAAATGTTAGCAGAGTACAGTTACAAACTCTTCATCTCCCAAGTTTGTAGACAACATTGTCCCAAAAAGCATGTACAGGTGCAAACTTACAAAATCCACAAAAAATACAGCATCAAGTCACCCTAGACATGCTATTTAGTGTGTACTATAATTGGAGATGCGTTAATCCTAATGTCACATACTATTTTAGAATGTATAGTATACAAATTACGACGCAGTATGTGTGGTTTTAATTGTTACTTCTTTGTATTTAGATCTTTGTACCTTCTGAGCACATGTGAGGTACTGTGCTGATCGAAATGGTAGTTAATTCATGCTGACATATTGCCGCCCCTTATTTCCCACGCTATTGTCGTTGAAGTTCTAGAGTAGTGTGCCCTGGCTGAATTACGAGGAAAATCACATGCTGCAGAAATAGTGGAAAGACCTGAAATGCGGTTGGCAAACGTTCCAGGATGTTAGACATGTGACACTTTCTGTTGTGGCAGTGCAGTTATTATTTGATGATCCTCTGATCTGCAGGGGTCCATGGAGTCCCCGAACCTGGAGTTTGAATATGGGGACACGGACAGCTTCACTGCAGAGCTCTCAGGTGGGACACGCACACACACACACACACTAACATATCTAGGGATGAACAAACACTGGGTGAACAAATTTTAGTGGAAGCAGCGCAAGAACTTTTATATCTGGCAGGTGTTCAAACATAGCTTTAATATAAAAATAGATATAAATTCATAGAACATTAGATGTTCATTATGCATATTTACTGATGTAATTTTAATGTTGCAACATTAACGGTGAACCTGTGTGTGGTTCATGTGTTTCATGATATGTTTGAGGTTTTATGCCTTTAAATATACCAAATGTGGTAGTATATAAACTATTATTATACATTATTATATATTTTTTTAAATCTTATTTGCTGTTACTGTAGCCTCTCGATGTGGCTGTTTCTAAAGATTCGGCTCATTATAGTGTGTTTTAATTTGCATGTGATGAGCAACATGCCAGTTAATGTTTAATGAATTTGTTTTACTATACTATGAAAAGCCAATGTTATGTGCTTGTTTTCCTTTAACTATGCATGTCTTTCTGCCTCTTTCACACAGAGCTGTACAGCTACACAGAGGAACCGGAGTTCAGTCTAAACAGGGATTACTTTGAGGAAGACTTCAAGAATCATGGTAATGTAGCCCGCAGTGTTGGGTGTAATGCATTACTGAGTAATTAATTATTGTAATTTAATTTCCCCTTAAAAAAGTAAGTAAAGTAAAGGATAACTCTTAATTTTTCTGCAATTTAATTACAATTACTTCTGCATTAAATATTGTATAGAGAACAATTCTATATAAAATAATAGTGGATTTAACATTAAAATGTAACATCTAATGTTAAAGTGCAGTATATGTTTTTAATGTAACCTTCTCCCTTTAAATACTTTAGTCAACGCACACACACACACACACTAACATATCTAGGGATGAACAAACACTGGGTGAACAAATTTTAGTGGAAGCAGCGCAAGAACTTTTATATCTGGCAGGTGTTCAAACATAGCTTTAATATAAAAATAGATATAAATTCATAGAACATTAGATGTTCATTATGCATATTTACTGATGTAATTTTAATGTTGCAACATTAACGGTGAACCTGTGTGTGGTTCATGTGTTTCATGATATGTTTGAGGTTTTATGCCTTTAAATATACCAAATGTGGTAGTATATAAACTATTATTATACATTATTATATATTTTTTTAAATCTTATTTGCTGTTACTGTAGCCTCTCGATGTGGCTGTTTCTAACTTTAACTATGCATGTCTTTCTGCCTCTTTCACACAGAGCTGTACAGCTACACAGAGGAACCGGAGTTCAGTCTAAACAGGGATTACTTTGAGGAAGACTTCAAGAATCATGGTAATGTAGCCCGCAGTGTTGGGTGTAATGCATTACTGAGTAATTAATTATTGTAATTTAATTGATTTTCTCTTGACAAAGTAAAGTAAAGGATAACTCTTAATTTTTCTGCAATTTAATTACAATTACTTCTGCATTAAATATTGTATAGAGAACAATTCTATATAAAATAATAGTGGATTTAACATTAAAATGTAACATCTAATGTTAAAGTGCAGTATATGTTTTTAATGTAACCTTCTCCCTTTAAATACTTTAGTCAGTTCAAAAATAATTTATAAAATTTTATATGATTTATTTGTAAGAATTAAAATTGTATTGTTAATTTGTATTGTTCAACTATGGGATTTAGAAAGTAATTAGTAATGCAATACATTTTAGAGAGAGTAATTTAGTACAGTAATCTAATTACTGTTGAAGATGTAATTAGTAGCTAGTAATTAATTACTTTTTTAGAGTGACCTTACCCTACACTGGTAGCCAATGTTATATTATAGCAAAAAATATAATCAGTATTTTTAGTAATAATTTCCACTATACATCTTAAAACATCCTTAAAACAGGATGAATTTACTTCAGAAGCAAATTGCACAGTAAGACTTGTTCTCAGAGAATAGGTTTATTTTTCTTACCACATTGGATTTTTTTTTTTTTTTTACTATTTAATTATTTTGCTTGTTTTAAGCATAAACCTCTCGATTCTAAATTAAATTTAAAAATGAGAGAAAATTTTGAAAAAGAAAAGAAAAAGTAAGAAAAAACAAATTCTAAAATGCAAAATACTTGATATGTACTCTAAGAACAAGTGTTGTGATCCTACACAGTTTTGCTTCCAAAATTAATTTTAAGTATGTTTATATATATATATGACTGCCCATCATATATCATATGATATGAAAGATATTTTGTCTTGTTTTCTAGTAATATATATATTACTAGAAAACAAGACAAAATATCTTTATTTGCAGTGCATCTTCACACAACACACTTACTCAGAGGGTTTTGTGTTAGAATTGCATTTTTTTTAAAAAGTGAGGAATAGCTTGGAGTCCTAGTGGCATGGACGTGCTGAAACAGAGAGAGACGGCTGATTAACTGAACATTTCCACCTGTGTCTGAGAGAGAACAGAAATAAACCATCGGCAAATTTGCACTGTTCTCTCTCCGTGAGAAAAGGAGAACTTTAATGAATGTTTATGCAGTTACAGTGTGTGTGTGTGTTTGTGTGTGTGTATAGCCTCAGGCTTTACCCTGCCTGCTGTGTGCACAGTCTCACCTCACCAGCCCTCTCCATCTCTCTCTGTGTGTCTGCCATGGCACTGCAGCCCTACAAAATGGAGGAAATCCAAGAGGCTGGATCACCATGTCACGTTAGCTTTAGCGTGTTCGTGTGTGCTGTACATCTGTGTTGATTGTGACGCAACTGCATATTATGTGTTGATGGAGTCTCATACCAGACACGTTTACACTTTTAAAAGTTTTCTGCCATCCAAAGGGCTCATTTTTTATTTTTTTTCCCCCTTGTGTCCACTTATAATGTAATTTTCCACTCTCTTTCAGACTCTCAGATTTTATGCTGCTGCGCCTTAAAGGAATAATTCACCTAAAAAGGAAAATTTGCTTAAAATGTACTCACCCTCAGGCCATCCAAGATGTAGATGAGTTTATTTGTTGATCAGAACAGATTTGGAGAAATGTAGCATTACATCACTGTCTCACCAATGGATCCTCTGCAGTGAATGGGTGCCGTCAGAATGAGAGTCCAAACAGCTGATAAAAACATCACAGTAATCCACAAGTAATCCACACCACTCCAGTCCATCAATTAACATTTTGTGACGTGAAAAGCAGCATATTTGTAATAAATTCATCATTAAGAATCTTTAACTTCAAATCAATGTCTTGTGTGAATCAGAAGAGAAATATGCACAGATCAAGCAACGTTTACAGGCAAAAACAGTTCTAAACAAATACGGGGGTGGATTTGGACAACAGAGGATGGACTTTTTCACTTTAAGAAGCATTATAATGATTTCTGGACTTTGGCCATTTTGGCCAGAAGCAACGGTTCTAAAGTTAAAACTCCTTAATGATGGATTTGTTTCTTACAAACACACAGCTTTTCTTTTCACAAGATGTTAATTGATGGACTGGAGTGGTGTGGATTACTTGTGGATTATTGTGATGTTTTTATCAGCTGTTTAGACTCTCATTCTGACGGCACCCATTCACTGCAGAGGATCCATTGGTGAGACAGTGATGTAATGCTACATTTCTCCAAATCTGTTCCGATGAAGAAACAAACTCATTTACATATTTGATGGCCTGAGAGTGAGCAAATTTTCATTTTAGGATGAACGATTCCTTTAAAGACGAATATGTAACCTCTTCACTTCTGAGATGAGAAATGTATGCAAGCAAATGTTTCGGAATCTTATATCTCATAAAATCAAGGAAATGTTGATTCCTCCTGATGTGACTTTAATAAAAAGCATCAGTCCCATCAGAATTCCACTGTGAAGCCTTCAGTGTCAGATGAACGACCTCAGTGATTTAATTTTACACAAGCCTTCCACTGAAAAGACTTGAGGCAAATGTTTTACCAATATTCAGAGGGAGGTTTGTACAGTAATTTGCATTCAGTCCCCCACTCGTATATGTGGTTGAATAACATTTTTGACTGAAAGAGAAGAGAGGTCACTGAAGTGAACGAGTGTTTTCACGTGTGCCTCCCCTCTCATGGGTATTTGAGCAACACAAATCTGGACTAATCTTTCTCACATGTCAGAATGGGAGGTGGTAGAAGAATGGCAGAAATGATTAAGAGATATAATTCTTCTGTGCTCTGCTCTCAGTGAAGGGCCGGAGGTGGATGGAGTTGAGTATGGAGGAGCAGAGGGCATATGTCATGAGACTGCTGGATGCTCTGGAGGTCACCGATCGAGACAAGAGGCTCAAAGTTGCCCGAGCCATCCTCTATTTGGCACAAGGTATGAATATAATACATACAACCACAATGCAATGGGTGAATCTCATGAAACCAGTTGACAGCATGTCATATTTCACCCCAAATCAAGAAATAAAAAAGTAACCAAATATATTATGTGAAATTAAATCTGTTTTAGGATCATTAAGATATTTTGCAATTTCGATGTATTTATTTTTTAGTACATATTATCTATAATTGATTATATTTTGATAATTATTAAACACATTTCTCCTAGTTCTCACTACTTTAATAATGATGTATTATTTAATTTGTAATAGCATTTTTAGAACTGCCCATAATTTATACAACATTTTTTGCAGTTTTTGTTTTGGTAAAAATATTTTAAAAAGATAGAAATATATAAAACAATAAAGTATGACTATTGCAAAAATAAGAATCATTATTGAGTGTTTTTTAATGTATTTTTGGACTTTAATAATTGGCATGAAAATGTCTTAATTTTTTGTCATATTTTTTTATTTATTTCATTTGTAGTACTGCCTTTATGCATATTTAAATTTTATTAAAAACAATGTATGGCAATATTTGTTTTTAATAAAAAAAAAATAATAATAAATAAATAAATATATATATATATATATATATAATAAAAATATGTAAAAATAAAATATGAATCATTGAGCATTATGGTAATGAGAATTTGGACATAAACATGCTGAATTGACATGAAAATAATTGTAAAAAATCCTTAAAATAGTCTTTTCTTAAGCAAAATATAATTTCTTCTTTTTTCTTACGTATGTGTGTTCAGGTGTGTTTGATGAGTGCGACACAGAAACTGACGTCCTCTACTGGTCCCGACACAACGTCTTCCTCCTCTACGACATGGGCATCTTCACGGCTCTGCTGGAGCTCCTCAGCATGGAGATAGAGTGAGTGTTTTCATTTCCCAAAATGCCTCAGTCTCTGTGTGGAGATCTTTGACTGAGGGCAGACCATCTGCTGCAGGCGAGGACAGACAGGCGAAGGCTGAGATACTGAAAGAGACAGACAGAGACTGAATCTCTACTGTTTAACAGTGCTGCTATTTTTATTCTCCTTCTCCTGAGGGAGCAGGTTAGAAACGGCTCAGTCGTGACTGTGTGTGTGTGTGTGTGTGTGTGTGTGAAACAGTTGTGTATTTCTGTGGATCTCCTGGGTGCTGTACTAATGAGACAAACGGCTTTCTCTTTTCTGTTTCTTAATGCCCGGTGTGTACGGTAGCAGCTGCCTGGGCGGCACAGCGAGCAACTTCTCCATTCCTTTAATTACCCTCATTAAGTACACTTTCATGTTAACAGGTCTTTTTATTCTATTCAGAGAGTGATATCAGTGAAATCAGATATCACTCTTATTATTGCACATACTGTACCAACATAAACATTAATGTGCATAAAACTACTCGGAACACATTAGCAACCACGTAGCAATGGCCTGGCAACCATTCATTATACCCTAGGATTGTGGTAGCAACTTCTGCATGGGTAAGTGCAATTAAGAAAATGTGAAAGCCTGCCGTATTTTCCAGAAAATTTGTCGTACCTGACTATAAGTCACACCAGGTCAAAATTGTATTGTTAAGAG
The DNA here is from genome assembly GCF_001515625.1 of Sinocyclocheilus rhinocerous. NCBI lineage: Eukaryota > Metazoa > Chordata > Actinopteri > Cypriniformes > Cyprinidae > Sinocyclocheilus > Sinocyclocheilus rhinocerous. The sequence goes on along the minus strand of NW_015648635.1, from coordinate 1,311,766 downwards.
AAAAAACATTGCATTGGCGTAAGTCACATTTTATTACGTTCAGAAAAAATCTAAAATGAACGAAATGTTCTATAAACGTGTATTTTAGTTCCCCTCACTACACAACAAATCCTTTAAATGTAATTGTATTTAGAGCAGAACAGGAATGAAAAACAAAGTATAAAACAAACATAAATTATAGTGGCATTCAGTATTCAGTATATGCTATTATAGATTTTACCATTTTTGCTATCATTTTAATTCGTTTTTTTTTTTCATTTTTGTATTTTTTATTTTTGTAATTTGTATAAATTTTTTTTATTTAAGTTTAACTTTTTTGTACATCAAGTTAAATTAAAAATAAAATGAAAATGAGAAATGTTTCCTTGACAACTAGCTGAAATTTAAAAAAGTATTTATTAAAAATATTTTATTTTACTTCAGTTAACATTTATTTTATTTCAAGTAACTGATTTTTTTATGGTTTTAGATTTAGTTAACTATAATAATGAATATAGTATTCATTATAAACAACAGTTATTACAAACAACAAAACTGAAAAGCCAAACTGAAACTACTGGTGTGTGGGAAATGCGTTATTCAAATAAACGCTGCACGTTTTGCATGCGTCACGTTAATTATATTAATGTGAAGCATGCAAAACATGATATTAGTCAACATTATATAAGTCACTTTGGAATATTAGTTGCAGCTGTAGATGATTAAAAAAACATGACATTTATTCCAGAAAATATAATAGTTTGCATTTAATATATGAAACATTAGATTTCGGTTCATCGTATTATTATTTTGTGTGCTTGACATTAATTGCATTATATAATCTCTTTGGACTTTGGACTCAGGATTATATATCATTGTGGAATAGAAATCACAGCACATTTCAAAAAAAATAAAAAATAGTGACTTATATTCCAGAAAATACAGTTAACATTTAATAAATGAAACATTGTATTTTACTTCATCATATTCTTATGAAGGTAATATAAGCACCATACTTTAAAAGCAAGATCAAAAAGGCCCAGTTCTTTTGTGTATCCATCTCGTACCTGCTGTCATCTCTCCATAATAAGGCCATTCTTTATTTTCTGCATCAGCACCCTCTCTCTCTCCATTTCCTCCCGCACTCGTGTTAAAAAGAGCCACAGAGTGGTCCGTCTGTGATCTGCCTGGCCACCATGCCTCTCCTCTTTCAAGCCCCTGCCTGGGGGATTTAATGTCTTTGTACATGGTCTCATCCACTCACACAACAGAACTGCTCTCAGGGAGACCGTACCGCTGCCTCTCTGCCTCTTCTGTGGTTTACTGTGGCGTAATTTGCACAATTAGCCCTCCAGCTTCTCCGAACATTGATTCATATTCAGCTGAGCACATCTGATTCAATTGATCAGGGTTTTGGTTTACAAGCTAGCATTTGTACTGAATACAAGGGATTGGACTGCATGGCTTGTTTCCCCCTCAAAAACTCATTTGTATTGTATTTTGTGGAATGATAAAAGTTGGCTGGTTGTAATGAGTCTTTTACAGTGTTATTTTAGTATCATTACCATATTATTATTATTATTATAGTTTTTATCAGTATTTTGAATTAGATTTTATTTTTCTATTTTCTGTTTTCATTTTAATTTTAGTTAAAGTTAAAGTTTTAGTAATCTTGTGCGGTTTTTTGTCATTTTTATTAGTTTTGGGATTTTTTAAAAAATAGGTCTGTGCAGTTTTTATAAATTAAGTTTTAGTTGTAGTTATTTTTTTACAATTAGTTTCTTTTTGTTAACATTAGGTAACTTCATTGCTTAAACTAAGAATGGAAAATACTTTAAAATAAACCTTAGTTTATATTAATAATTATATTAATTAAAATGTATTAATACATTATTAAAATCAAAAGTTGTATGTTCATATTATTTAATGGATCTGAGCTAATTTGAAATACCAATAAACAGCTGTATTTTTATTAACTAACATTAACAAAGATGAATAAAAACTGTTAACTAATGTTAACTAATGGGACCTTATTGTAAATTGTTTCCATTATTTTAGTACATCAAGTTAAACTAAATTAAAATGACAAATTTTGCCTTGCCAATTACCTGAAATAAAATTAGGTTTAAATATTTTATTTAATTTCAGTTAATTTAAGTTTTTTTTTATGGTTTTAGTTTTAGTTTTGGTTAACTGTAATACCCCTGGTCCTTTGACGCAGATGTTTCATAAGGATGTGCATTTATATTTTGAGTTAGTATTGTTCCTTTTTTCTCCAGTAATAACCAGGCATGCAGCAGTGCGGTGAGAAAACCAGCCATTTCTCTGGCAGACAGCACTGAACTCAGGTAAGATGCCCACTGGGACTAATTTTATTTATTTTTTCTCTGATAGAAAACACTATACACTGTATATAACACTAGCCCTTTGCCCTCCTCCTCTTCACCATGGTAACCAAGTTCTGCAGCATGAATGCGCCCCATTTCCCAATGAAGAAAGTGCTGCTCTTACTGTGGAAGACCATACTGGTCAGTCTCAATATACAATCATCAGAATCACATATGCTTCATTTTAGATAAGTAATTTTGATTCTAGTCTGTTCCATCGGTTTCCCCGGTAACTGCTAATCAAAACAGCGTTGCCCTCACAAACGCTACTTTATCAGGCATTAAAGGAAAGATTAAATTAAACATTAAATGACAACAAAACTTTTCTGAAGACAATCGGTTCCCTTCAAAAAAAGATACATTTCATGGTAACCAAGTTCTGCAGCATGAATGCGCCCCATTTCCCAATGAAGAAAGTGCTGCTCTTACTGTGGAAGACCATACTGGTCAGTCTCAATATACAATCATCAGAATCACATATGCTTCATTTTAGATAAGTAATTTTGATTCTTCTATTCTATTCTATTCTATTCTATTCTATTCTATTCTATTCCACAGATAATTGACTGCTTATTCTATGCTATTCTGTTATACTACATAATACTATCTTTTAATCCATTCAATTTCATATACAGATTTCAGTGTTACTACACTCTATGTGTGGCAGCACTTCCCCCAGGGAGAAATATATATGTATATAATGTAAATATTAAATAGCAGACAGGCTTATTGAAAGTGCAAATTCATTCTCTGCCAGCAGGAGGCGCTTTAAGAGCGGCAGAAACAGCGGTTTCCCCGGTAACTGCTAATCAAAACAGCGTTGCCCTCACAAACGCTACTTTATCAGGCATTAAAGGAAAGATTAAATTAAACATTAAATGACAACAAAACTTTTCTGAAGACAATCGGTTCCCTTCAAAAAAAGATACATTTATATAAAAACCCCCGTGCTGCGTTTTGACTTTGAAACGTACAGTGCTCATGTTTATTCAACGAAGTCAAAGCCTTTTGGAAAATTTATTTGTGGTGGTCAGTGTTGATATTGTGGCGGGCCACCACAAATAAATCAATGTATGGAAATGTATTCCTTGAATTAAACTTCTTCTGTTCTGTCATTCTGTTCTGTTTCATTCCATACAATACAATCACTATTCTATTCTATTCTATTCTACACTACTGTTAAAAAGTGTGGGTTCAGTAAGATGTATTACATCTTACAAAAATTACATTTTTAAAATATACTGAAATACAAACAGTTATTTTAAATTCTAGTAATATTTCACAATATTGCAGTTTTTAATGTATTTTTAATCAAATAAATGCAGCCTTCAGAGCATAAGACATTAAAACATTTTTTTAAAATCTTGCCAACCCCAAAGTTTTATTCAGGATTGATTGAAGATTTAATTCTGTTCTATTTTCTTTCATTATGCTACATTTCATTCCATAGAATAATTGCTGCTTATTGTATTCTACCAGATAAAGAGAGGCCTTTTTGGATATTTCAGAATATAAACACTGTGTTTATCATGGACTCTTTCAACTGTAAATCAGGCAGCTGTTTATGTGCCTATAGTTCTCTGTCCATTGATTTCTACGTGTTTGTGCACCTCAGTTCACTCTGGGAGGTTTCGAGGAGCTGCAGGAGATGAAGGTGAGAATGAGAGAACTTTTGAACCTGTCACCGCTCCCTGAGGACAGCATTAAGGTGGTGCGAAACATGCGTGCCGCTTCTCCTCCTGCCTCGGCCATGGAGCTCATCGAGCAACAGCAGCAGCAGAAGAGAGGACGCAGGAGTCGTCGGGTACGAGAAACACACATGCAAATGACTTTCAAAGCAGTTGCAGTTGCACTAGCAGAAACCACGTGTAGATGAAATACATGAACTGTGCCAGTATGAGTACACATAACCTCTTATGCGTATAAACCTATACACTCAGTGTATGAAATACAAAGCAAGCACACAAAAAAATCTGATCTGTGCTACCTATTACACAGCCCTGCATCTTGAAAAATTAATTCAATTTGATGCTGAGTTAAAAAAATATCAACAACTTTCAATGTACAGTTTTTTTTTTCTTTCACAAAATAAGAATAAAGATTTTTCAGATTATAAGGCTATAGTTATATAATCACTGCCGTTCAGTAAGATTTTTTTTTTTTTTTTTTTAAGTCTCTTATGCTCATCAAGGCTACATTTATTTGATCAAAAATACTGAAAAATTTTTAAAATAATGTTTTTCTATTTTAACATACTTTGAAATATGCAAAAATCTGTGATGCAAAGCTGAATTTTCAGTATCATTACTCCAGTATACAGTGTCACATGATCCTTCAGAAATCATCCAATATGCTGATTTATTATCGCTGCTTAATATTTGCTGCTTAAGATTTTTTGGAGCCTGTGATACTTTTTTTCAGGATTCTTTGATGTATAAAAAAGTTAAAAAGAACAACATTTATTCAAAATAGAAATATTTTCTATTTAAGTCTTTACTGTCACTTTTTATCAATTTAACACATTCTTGTTGAATAAAAGTATTAATTTCTTTCAAAAAAAGAAATAAAAAAAATGTACTAACCCCAGACTTTTGAACTATAGTGTATATTGCTACAAAAGATTTCTGTTGTAAATAAATGCTGCTCTTTTAAACTTTTTATTCATCAAAGAATCCTGAAAAACTCACAGGTTCCAAAAAATATCAGCATATTAGAATGATTTCTGAAGGGTCATGTGACACTGATGACTGGAGTAATTATGCTGAAAATTCAGCTTTGCTTCACAGGAGTATAATAATATAAGGAATAAATGTATATTAAAAGTATATTAAAATAGAAAAACGTTATTTTAAATTGCAGTAATATTTTACATATTTGCTGTTTTTTTTTTCTGTATTCTTGATCAAATAAATGTAGTCTTGATGAGCATAAGAAAATTCTTTAAAAAACATTAAAAATCTTACTGTTCCCAAACTTTGAATGGCAGTGTATATGTATCAGCTTTAATGCACTTCTCAAAATAAAAAAAAACATTCAAAAGTTTTAATGACAAAAAGTAGTATTCAAAATGTGGTATTTAATTTACAATCTGCTACAGGGTAAGTGGTAGTAATATCTTCAGAATCATTCAAACATGTGAAAATCGAAAAATAGTTGTAACCTGGCTCAGAGGACGAGAGGAATCATGTTTTTGTGGCAGTTTTTCTGGTTATTAAGGGATAATACAAAACTTCTTCACCTTATAAATGGTTGTTGAAAGCAAAAATGCTACGAAATGCATCAGATTTTGTAGTTTTGTAGCGAAACAGCCACTATTTTTGAAATCAACAGCCCAAAATTAGTATGCAACAGTGTTGGATTTCATTCAGTGAATATGATGCAGGGCGGTGTTATACGAATATGACAGCCCACCCAGCCTGCAAAACTTGCACAAGCTTTAAAATAAACACACAAAAGGGACTATATGACACACTTCTGTCCTTCAAGACAACCGAACATTGCACTGGTGATGTCACAATGAGAGTGAAATGCAGCAGAGCACCGATTGGCCAGTCAACATTGTGGACCAATCACAGCAGGTTTTTGACCTTTCTCCTTCCTGTCTCACTCTGTCTCTGTAAGTTTTCTGTAACACTTTCTCCTCAAATCTCCCTCTTCTCTGCCCTTTTTTTTCTCTGGGTTTTGGTTTTCCTGTTGGCTCATCCCCATCTCTTCCTTGTGTCCCTACAGAGTGCCTTTGTTGATAGCTTGGAAGGAGACAGTCCATATGCCAAGAAACAGGTCTTTACCCCAAACCCCTTTTATGCATTCTCTTTGTTGTGGGCTGGCCTTGCACTCCTCCACTCTCTTTTCCTTCACAGCAATTTGTTTTTCCTTTGAAACTTGATTTGGGGAAGGGTTCTGAGAGATACAGCTGACCATGGACATTAGCAAGACTCTCTATCTCCTCCTATCTTTCCATTTGCACATCTTTCCACATATTCTCAGTCAATGAGACCCACATAGACACACTCTGGCTCCAACTAGCTAGCAGAATGGCTTCTTCTCATAGGCAACCAATCACAGCTGAATCACCTCTGCTCATGGCCTCAGTACTGTCCACAGACACACTCATACATTGACTGCACTGGAACAAACGATGACGCTCCACTAATGCACCTCATGCCTGATGCTTGCTCTGAATCTTGCCATTCATGTGTTTGCACAACACTAGGGATGTGAAGAACTTGTTTTTTTGTGCCTTTTGTTGAACTGAATCCGCATAGGAATGTTAAAAAAGGACCTGCGGTGTTGTATCTGGAATGTGTGAGTCCCCAAAATTGGATTGAAAGTTTTTGTGATGCTTATCATTTGCAGGTTTATAGAACGGTAAGTTTCAGCGATAAGCTCTTAAGCATTGGATGGGGAACATAATCTGAAGGCTGAAATACCAGAAGAATGTGCAGGAAAAAAAAAAAAAAAACCCCTGATATGAGTCTTGTTCATTCAAAAAAGTTTCAATTTGGTCAGTTCAGAAAAAAAGTGTAAAGAAAAAAATTAAAGAAGAAAACCAAATCTCATTCACACCATATAAATGATATTTTAAAATCTTAAAGGGATAGTCCACACAAAAATGAATCATCATTTACTCATCCTCAAGTTGTTCCAAACCTCCATGAATTTCTTTCTTATGTTGAACGCAAAAAGAAGATATTTTGAAGAATGTTGGTAACCAAACAGTTGGTAGCCATTGACTTCCATAATATTTGTTTTCCATACTATGTAAGTCAATGGCTACCAGCAGCTGTTTGGTTACCAACATATAGGTTTGGAACAGCATGAGGGTGAGTAAATGATGACAGAATGTTCATTTTTGGGTGAACTATCCCTTTAATTATGAATTTGGTCTTTCTTAATGAGACTCCGTATCAGGGTCCAGAGTAATATATACATTTGCAACTTGATCTTAATCTCTTTCTCCCTCTTTTGCAGCCCCTGGTCAAGCAGGACAGCCTAGACACTTACAACGAACGGGACCCTTTCAAAAACGATGATGCACGGGATGAGGAAGATGACCCAGAGGATGTGGACAGTGGCATCGAGGGAGAGGTCGACCCTCTCGACAGAGATGTTATTATCCAACCGCCACCACCACCACCACCACTGCGGCCACCAACGGAGAGAGTGTCCTTCCCCAAGGGACTGCCATGGGCTCCCAAAGTCAGGTAGCGTACAAGGTCTTCATCAAATGTGATGCCCATAAACTGTGCTATTTTGACTCTGACTTGTTTTCAGAGATCTGTCGTTTTGCAATAAGTACAAGCAATTTTTTGTAAATAAAGCTCAGGGAGGCAATAAAGTTTGGAGTCGGTAAGTCTCATATGCTCATCAAGGCTGCATTTATGTAATTAAAAATACAGTAAAAACAGGAATATTGTGATATATTATTCCAACTTCAAATAGCTGTTTTCGATTTTAATATATTTGAAAATGTAATTCATTTCTGTGATGCAAAGCTCCAGTCTTCAGTGTCACATGATCCTTCAGAAGTCATTCTAATATGCTGATTTGGTGGTACTAACAATGTTGCAAACAGTTGTTCTGATTAATATTTTTGTGAAAACCACGATTAATCTTTTTTCAGGATTCTTTGATAAATAGAAAGTTAAAAAAAAATTTTTTTGAAACATTCCGAATGTCTTTTATTGTCACTTTTGATCCACTTAATGCATCCTTGCTGAATATTAATTTCTTTAAAAAAAAATCATACTGACCCCAAACTTGTAGTGTATCTGTAGTGACCCGTCTAACTGCCTACAAAAATCTTCTACAGCTCCTGTGCTGGAAACAGGCTCATTTTAGGACTGTGGAACCTCCGACATAAATAATGCATATTTATGGGCATTGACAAATGAACAGGGAGAAACACAGAGGAAGTAAAAGAGATGAATTTGCAATAGCGAAAGCTGTGACAGTCACATTTGATCAAATCCTCTTGATAATTCAAAGAGCCACACAGTACAGTATTTACCTCTGCGGCTTCTTTACCTGTGAATTGTAACACTGTGCTGAGCTCCACTGCTGGTGTTGCAGCAGTTTAAAGAGGTTAGTCCAAAAACGATGAAGGGACACATTTATGCCGCTCTTTTTGATAAGTTTAAGCAGCTGTATGTTGGTAGCAGTCCTGTCCTAAACTGAGAAAAGGCTAAAATAAGTCTGTTTATGTCCGAGCCAACTCCTCATGTAGTCAAAAGTAATTCCCCTTTTCTTTCCACAGAGAGAAAGACATCGAGCACTTTCTGGAGACCAGCAGAAATAAATTTATCGGCTTTACCTTGGGAAAGTGAGTTTCCCGGGCTAAAGCTCAGCTACTGATGTTCTGAATCTATGATAAATGATAATACAGGTCACCTTCATTATCATTAAATCAATAAACGCACTGCTGTTTTTGGTTCACACTGAATATTCTTTCTTTCTAATGCTGCTTTACAGTGACACTGACACTTTGGTTGGGCTACCCAGGCCCATACATGAGAGTGTAAAGACTTTGAAATTGGTAAGCATGGAAACATTTTTGTTTTCTAATATTCTAGTTTTCTTCTAGACAGCTGGATGAGTAACAAAAATTATTCGAACATCATATGCATGAATACTAAACGCTAAAGCATTCTCTCATGCTTTAAATGTTTTGCCCTTTTATTGATACTCAATAAGTGGATTATACTGTATATGTCAGATTCACCAGCTGTTGAGCCACAGATATGCATTGACGTGAATCCTGTGGTCTAATGCATGCTCTATTGGGGCTCTTTCAGCCAATCACAGTTTAGATATCCGTCCTCATTCACCGGTCAGACTCTCTTTATTTGCCATTCCTCTCTCTGCTCGTGTCTCTGTGATGTCTTTGGCCGAACTGACCCTGCGCTCTGCTGATAGGCTCGCTGCCAAAGCACCATTCATCACAAGACAACGAAAGAGAGAGAGACAACAATGAGACAAGCACTTAAACTAAAAAAGGATACACTAAATGCATCAAAAAGAAAGACAAATCTGCCATATTTAAAAGTAAATCTGATCTTCTATTGCTGGACTCATGTACTGAGCCATCTCCACTTCAGTAGTACTTACATTCACCAAACTTTACCGTTTTATTTCTTATTTATATTCTGAAGATTTATGGGTCAACTTTTAAAGGGGTTCAAGCATCAAAATAATAGTTTAATACAGCTTACATTTTTTCCATGTGTTAGAATGTTTCCTGTTTAATGTTACTTTTTTCTGAGCAAAAAAATATAATGACTATCATACATTTTTACCATGATTTACAGACGACACCCAGTAAAATTTCATTAAGTCTCTCTGCTCGTGTCTCTGTGATGTCTTTGGCCGAACTGACCCTGCGCTCTGCTGATAGGCTCGCTGCCAAAGCACCATTCATCACAAGACAACGAAAGAGAGAGAGACAACAATGAGACAAGCACTTAAACTAAAAAAGGATACTCTAAATGCATCAAAAAGAAAGACAAATCTGCCATATTTAAAAGTAAATCTGATCTTCTACTGCTGGACTCATGTACTGAGCCATCTCCACTTCAGTAGTGCTTACATTCACCAAACTTTACCGTTTTATTTCTTATTTATATTCTGAAGATTTATGGGTCAACTTTTAAAGGGGTTCAAGCATCAAAATAATAGTCCAATTGCATCCCGCTCATCCTCAAATTCTTCAACCAGAACATTATGTCTTACATCAGTGCCAAAAACAGGTAGACATTTGGATATATGTTCACTCAAAACCAACTTCTGTGTCTGTCTGTCTTTTAAACATATTGTGTTTTCTGATGGCAGCATTTGTGCCCTGGATTTCCCTCATTGTGTGGTTCATGAAATGCCTGAACTCACAGCTGAAAGCCTGGTAATGATACAAAACACTTTTATTTATTTATTTATTTTTTTACTTAAACTTCAACCTTTTTTGTAGGTAAAGTAGGTGAGTAAAAAAGAAAGAAACTATTATTTTTGTTGTTTGTTAAGATGCTGAATGTGTGTCTGTGTGTGTAAACAGGAAGCTGGTGACAGTAATCAGTTTTGCTGGCGTAATCTCTTCTCCTGCATCAACTTACTGAGGATCCTAAACAAAATTACCAAGTGGAAGCACTCAAGAACTATGGTGAGAGAAAGAAAATGTTTATTTTAACGAATAAAAGCATTTAGCCATCTCATTTTCTAATACATAACTAGGCCTTATGCAATAAATAAAAATAATTTTCAGTGTAAATTGTTCATAAATCCTATTCATTACTATTAGTCTTATTTATTTATTTTCATGTATTTTTATTTATTTAATTTTTATTATGGCTGCTGTTTTTGTACTATTGTATAACCTTGCCCCACTTGTAAGTAATTTTATTCTGTTTCTCTTGCGGCATGGATTTTTTTTTCATTAAAAAGAGAGACCGAATACATATCAGTGATGATATATGTATAAATAGCTAATGATATCAGTCAGTGGCATTTCTAATTGTTTGATACAGTCTGTTCATGTGGAGAAAATCTATATAAAGGATTTTTTTAATGAATTAATGAGTTTTTACAAAACAGTTTTATGTGGTTTGTGCTGGGTCTCTTTCCTTTACAGATGCTTGTGGTGTTCAAGTCTGCTCCCATCCTGAAGAGGGCGCTCAAGGTCAAACAGGCCATGATGCAGCTCTACGTCCTCAAACTCCTCAAGATACAGACCAAGTATCTGGGCCGCCAGTGGAGAAAGAGTAACATGAAAACCATGTCTGCCATCTACCAGAAAGTCAGACATCGGCTCAATGACGACTGGGCGTATGGGAATGGTAAATATCAGGGGGGGGGGTTCACTCAGGGTTGGGGGCAGGGCCTATGAGAAAGACACACAACTGTAGACCCTGTAGAAGATCTACTGTAGGTTTGGCATCATTAAATTTTGAATTATTTCCTCTGTGAAACATGGGTCATATGCTGCAATTCAGAGGCTGCATCTTTTAAATGTGCTGTGTGAATGTTTTTTTTTTACTGTACTAAAGCATAAAAATACTGTAATATGCTTGCAGATATTTAGGAAACATGCTAATTTCACATACTTTTTCTCAGAAAAACAATGCTACAGCCAGTTATTCTACTTTGAAATGTGTATTCCGTGTCTGAATGTCTGTTTTTTTTTTTTTTGGTCCACGTGATTCCTCCCACCGCCAATTTACCTAATAGTGTTTCAACACACCGGGTTGCCAGTTGGCAGAAAACACAGCATATTGCAGCCATGGAATCCAGCAAACAAACTGGGTCAGAGATCACAGATTCTACCCAACCTAAAAAGCCTCTGCATCCATCTAAAAAATCTCTATGACCACATCAACTTATAGTGTAAGGCTTTGTTGCCTTCCATTGTCAATTGCACTTGTTCCTGTTGTGTGTCCTCAATCTGGCAAACCCTTATGAACGTGAAGTCTTAGTAGGAGGGGGTGGGAGAAATGACGCTCTCAAATATTTTGAATTTTGACTGCAGTACCCATTTCAATGGCAATATTACATACTAGGGGGGCGTGGCAGAGTCTTAACTTTGATAAAGAATATCTCTTTGGTTTTGAGACTTTAGTCTTTGCAACTTCAGGGATCTTATCTATGCACAATCAGCTTGTAACACTCCAAAGAGAAAGGAAAACTTGAAATCGCATCATATGACCCCTTTAAAGGCTGCATTCGAAGACTGAATGCATCACAGCAATGAGACAAAGGCTGTTTTGGAAGCTCCTTCAAATGCAGCCTCGAAATGCATCATTCGATTCCCGGGCCATTAAGGATATGACAAATGAATCCTTTGCGACCCAGACTAACCATTTAACAATGTTTGGTTCGACCTTCGAAGGATGCATCCCCTGAATTGGGACACAGCTATTGTAGTTGTTCTCATATGTAATACATGCTCCTATTTTTCATTCTCTTCTGCCAGATATCGATGCTCGGCCGTGGGATTTCCAGGCGGAGGAGTGCGCACTACGCGAGAGCATTGAGAAATTCAATATGCGTCGTTACGATAAGAATCAGAACAGTGAGTTTACACCTGTAGACAACTGCCTCCAAAGCGTTTTAGGCCAGCGCGTCGACTTGCCCGAAGACTTCCATTACAGCTATGAGATGTGGCTTGAAAGAGAGGTTTTCTCCCAACCTATTCAGTGGGAAGGTCTGCTACAAGCCCAGTGATCCTGTTGTGATTATTATGGGACTTTTGTTTCTTATTAAACCGACACAATTACTGTGGGATCACGCAAATACTCAAAGCACTGAGGGTCTGCCATTCCTGTACAGTCACAACAACAACACGTGCAGATCCTGCAGATGATTTAGTCTTAAAAGCTGCTAATGTCACATCTTTCAGCTCAACTGCAAACAAAACCGACACACAGTCTGATAAAACGAGTGTCACGCGACTCACCTGTAACGTAAGTAACTTTCCGCATAAAGTGAACTTGTGTTGTCTTACATGCACTATATAACAGTCGTTCTGTTTTGTATAAACCGTTGTTTCAGTTTCTTTATGTGTATGTAAGAGATATGCCATAGCAGGGCACCTTTGTCAGTTCATTTGGATTCATGTAATGATGGATTGTATGTGTTGTTGCATTTAAAATGTATACATGGACACTACAAAGCGAACATACTCGGAGTAAAAGCCTCAAAACCTGACTTTCGATGAGGTCTTTAACCTAAAATCATGTTGTTTAACATGTGTTTGTTATTGGACAGCTAGCTATGAATTTTTTTCAAGGTTTATCACAGACTCTCAGGCCTTTAGACTAACAAATAAATCGGTAGTTGTTGCTTTACCTTTTATAATCTTTTAATGAATGTTATATTATATACAATATTATAAAGTGGAATAATAATGAATCGTGCTGTTTGTCTCTTTTGAAATTGCAGTCTTACTGTCAGTATTATTCTAACTATCTCTGACCTGTTAACACTTAGATTGTGCTTTTGTTTTTCTGTATTATCAATCATTTTTGTGATTCTGGACAGTCTTGCTGCTTTACTAGTGTGGATAAATGAGCTTAATGCAGTTTATGTTGAAGCGTTTATATATTAAATATTTTTGAAACCCGATGTCTGCCTTGACTCTCCAGAATAAGTGATGTGTTGTTGGTTGTAAACTGGTCCGGCTGAAGCAGAGCTCTGGGACGTGTGGACAGACATTGACTGTAATGATGGACATCTGCTCAGGGACAGGTAATGTATCTCATGTGTGAATGTGTGTTCTAGTGCACTAAACATGTAGGGTACCATCATTTTCTTTTTGAAGGGCCTTCCTTTGAAAAGCAAATGATGGTAACCTAAGTAGATGGGGAAGGGACAGGGGATGAGAATTTTTATGCAACTTTCTTTATTTTTTCAGTCTGTGCAAAATTATAACCGCTGCGGGTCACAGTGCTGGAAGCTCCAGGGGGAGACCGTACTGATATCCCCCTTCTTCAGGCGCACCGTCACACACACTCCAGCATTCACTCGTATCGCAGAGACCTGGCTGGGATCAAACCAGCAACCTCTGAACCCGTGAGGCAGCGCTCTTACCTGTGAGCCACAGATCTCTTGCTGGAGCACATGAAGGAACTTATATCTGACTGTTTACCTGTGATTTCCCAATAAAGAAGTTGAAGGAAGCTCTGTGTGGGATTTAAACCCACGTCTCCATCACAGACTCATCCTCAGAGAACGTGTATTTAGCCACTGATCCATCATGAACTCTTCGTTGTGTTTTGGTGTTTGAGTGACTTTGTTGGATGAGATCGATTTAAAGTAAGCAATAGTGGGATTTGAACTCAGATCTCCCAGATTAGAACACAAAGCTTTATCTCCTGAGCCACTGAGCCTGTGGAGAAGATGAACATTTCGAACAGGCTTTTATTGAGAGATTTGTTCTAAATTATGAATAACAATAGCAGTTTGAACCAGGACTTTCATGTTTGAGATTAAAGCCTTCAACCACAGAAACTGTGACGTTACTCTGTTGTTGTCATTTAGATTTTAAGTTTATCTTAATAATGTAGGTTTACGCTGAGGAAAAAAGGCATTCAATTCATATGTGGGATTTGAACACGTCTCTGTTGCACTTTCATGAGTTAAAGTGTCAGGTTTAGCCACTGCACCACTGTGCTTCAGATAAAACAGATGGTTTACTATCGTTTATCTTGTTTGTAGTGTAAGTGTAGTGTAATCTCATTTTAAGTGAAGTTACTTTAAAACTTGCTAGATTTGACCCAGTACACCCAAAAGGTGAACAATAATCCACCGTACCACAGAGATTGTGTTGAATTCACTGTTGTTTTTGGTCTTTTACATTAGCATTTATTATGATAAGTTGCAGTAGTGTAATTCACTAAAATCAGCACGGCATGTCTTAAAGGGGTCATATGACTTTGCTAAAAAGAACATTATGTTGTGTATTTGGTGTAATGCAATGTGTTTATGCGGTTTAAGGTTAAAAAAACACATTATTTTCCACATAATGTACTCATTTGCTCGCGATGTTTCTACATTCCTGTTCTCATGTTTTGTTGATCAGGGATTGTTTTGGATGGGAAGATTGTTTTTTATTATTATTTGGCATTTCCATTGTTTTTTTTGTGGCCTGCAAGAAAGTAATTTAATTAATAGCATCATCAGAACTAAACCGAAACGAACAGTAGATTGAATGAATCTGATTGATACAGCATTACAGAAGTATAATAGAGTCTGCAGTGTTTTATAAATATGCAATGTTAATATATTTCTCTTATTACCTGTTTTTAGTCTTGATATGCAGTATGTCTGATAATGTCTGTATTTGTGTCTTGACTCTCCAGAATAAGTGATGTGTTGTTGGTTGTAAACTGGTCCGGCTGAAGCAGAGCTCTGGGACGTGTGGACAGACATTGACTGTAATGATGGACATCTGCTCAGGGACAGGTAATGTATCTCATGTGTGAATGTGTGTTCTAGTGCACTAAACATGTAGGGTACCATCATTTTCTTTTTGAAGGGCCTTCCTTTGAAAAGCAAATGATGGTAACCTAAGTAGATGGGGAAGGGACGGGGGATGAGAATTTTTATGCAGCTTTCTTCATTTTTTAAGTCTGTCCAAAAGTATAACCGCTGCGGGTCACGGTGCTGGAAGCTCCAAGGGGAGACCGTACTGATATCCCCCTTCTTCAGGCGCGCCTTCACACACACTCCAGCATTCACTCGTATCGCAGAGACCTGGCTGGGATCAAACCAGCAACCTCTGAACCCGTGAGGCAGCGCTCTTACCTGTGAGCCACAGATCTCTTGCTGGAGCACATGAAGGAACTTATATCTGACTGTTTACCTGTGATTTCCCAATAAAGAAGTTGAAGTAAGCTCTGTGTCAGATTTAAACCCACTTCTCCATCACAGACTCATTCTCAGAGAACATGTGTTTACCCACTGATCCATCATGGATTTCATGTTGTGGCGTTTGAGTGACTTCGTTTGATGAGATCAGTTTAAAGTAAGCACTACTGGGATTAGAACCAGGACTTTTATGTTTGAGAGTGAAGCCTTTAACCACTGAGCCACAGAGCTTGTTAGTTTGTACTTTTTTTATTTTTAGGGTCGTTTAGATTTTAAGTTTAGGCTGAGTAAAAGATTTTATTGCTTCTGTGGGATTTGAGCACGTCTTTGTTGTAGTTTCATGGTTCAAAGTCACATGTTTAGCCACAAGGCTTCAGCTAAAACAGGTGGTTTTCTACATTTTAATCTTGTTTGAACCTAATTTTATGTGACGCAAGTAAGTTTAAAACGTGCTAGATTTGATTCAGTACTTTCACACCCAAAGGTGAACAATCCTCTGTACTACAGAGATTGTGTTTAAGGCACTGTCGTTTTCTGGTCTTTTACATGAGCATTTACTACTATCAGTTTAATTATTTGTTATTTAAACTTCAAGACACTTTCAAATTTATGTGTTTACTTTACTCTTTATGAATTGCTTCTTTTTAGTTAAAATAACTTAATAAGCAAGTAGGTTATTGCACTCTTTTGTGGTGAATTTTGTGAGTTACATCAATCTAAATCAAGTCTAATATCTGGTATGCACTATTCTCCTCCAAGAGGGTAAGAGCAGAAAAACAAACCAATAATGCATTGCAATATCAACAGCCAATCAGAATCAGTTGCTCCAGTAACACACTTGCAAAAGAGAGAGAGAATAAAATAATTAAAAAGCCCTCCTGTGGCGTTTCTTCTGAATTACACCACTACAAATCGAGTCTAATAAATGCACTATACCTCAGCAAGAGGGTGAAAACACAACGCACTTCAGTATGAACAACAAAGCTATTTACACTATGTTCTGTCCCCCTTCTGTTAAAAATGATACATTTATTAACAAGAAAGTTAGAAGACCTAAAATGGTGATGTTTTTTAATTACACCACTGCAAATCGAGTCTAATGTCTTTAAACAGCCCTCGCGTGGTGATATTTGTGAATTAGCAAATCAATTTAAATATAAGTACTTTATTGTCATTACACACAAAACAAGTAATGCTATTATGTGTTAAGGATATAATAAATTCTAATGAACTAAAACAGGCTGCCCCCTCCTGTGGTGTTTTTTTGCGAATTACACCGCAGCAAATAGAAACTAATGAAATTAATCAGGTTTCAACCTCCTGTGGTGATTTTTGTGAATTACACCGCTGCAAAAAGTTTTTCATTTAAAGTGCTTTATTGACATGCATGTTTACATACAATATTGTCAAAACATTATAGGCAAAACAAGTAATGACAGGAAGATGGAATATACAATATAACAATAACAACAATTAAAAACTGTATCAAAAATAAGGTGCTAAGTAATGCATAAAAAATAAGATAAATTATACATAATTAATTCTAATGGACCTAAATGGGTTGCGCCCTCCTGTGGTGATTTTTGTGAATTACAGCGCTGCGAATTGAGACTAATGAACTGGGAGATTTGAGTGTCGTCCTCCTGTGGAGAATACAGGTTAAAATCTTATGGGCTTTAAAATAATTAAGACAAAATGGGGAAAAGGGCCCCGGTGGCTCAGCGGTCTGACTTCATGTGGAGGATCAAATGAATCAAATGCTTTAGTTTCACTGGTTTTGCCTGGGGGAAAAAAGCAGGAGACTGAGTGTGGTAGTGCCAAATCCCTATTAGGCTATTAAAAATATTACATCTGTAAACTGAGTAAATAAACACAAAGTTCTTATTATTTTTCATTACAAAACAACATATTTCGTGTTTATATAAACCGAATAATCCTCGTACATTGTTGTGTGCTCTTGATTCGGTGAAATAAATAATTGATTATATATTTTTGTTTCAAAATGGGATCTAACTGAGCGCCGTCCTGTGGCCGTCCTTATTTGTGTCCATTTGATTTGTACGGCTTCAACTCAAACCAGAAGAAATTTTGTATTATTTTGTATTAAAATATTGTATTATTTTTTCGTTGCGTTATTTCAAAATGAATACATTATTGATTATTCTGTGAATCAGTACAACCATATAGCATATTATATCTGCAAACTGAGCAAACAGAAAATGCGTCTCAGAGGAACGAATGTGGTGAATTGTGTTTCTTACGCTGCTTTTATACGGCTGTCCATACTGAACCATTCACGCCCTCCTGTGGTGAATTGTGTGTATTACATCGATTCAACTACGGTAAATGACGGCTAAAATTCGAGCAAAGGGAAATTAAATTGAGCATTGATTCAAAAGAAATAAATTACTGAATAAAATTAAGACAAATATTTTTTTTAATGACAAAAAATATTTACTCTTTGTATAATTCTCTTGTAAATTGTTGCGGTCTGTGTCATGATTTGTTAAAATAAACAATATTAAAAATATTGATTAAATAAACGCAAGATAGAGGAACACAACCTGGCGCCCTCCTGTGGTGGACTGTGTGTATTACACTGATGCAACTGCATTTATTACTATCAGTTCAATTTTTTTTGCAATTTAAACCTCAAGACTTTGCACTTTCCTTTTAAAAAATTTGAAATATAAAACTGTTATTATCTGGTTAAAAATATTTTGCATTGATTCATATTTAAAATATTGATTATTCTGTGCATCAAAAGATTTTTATTATTAAAAATATCCCTGCAAACTGGTTAAAATAATGACAAACGTGATTAATTATTTCTCCCGTGGTGAATTGTGTGTATTACACGTATGTGTCAATTAGACAGAGGAAACCCTTGTGTTAAATTATTTTGCACGGATTAAAAATTAAACTTGATTGAAAAATTATTACGTTTTTTTTAAATTTTTTAATGCATTGCATGGAGTCAGAGGAACGCAACACCCTCTTGTGGTGAATTGTGTGAATTACAACTTTTTCATTTTACAGGCTATGGAGCCTGAATCATTGTGCATCAATATTTGATTGGACTGCAAGAAAAAAAGAAGAAGATTTTAATCAGAATTTAATTATTTATATAACTGGATGCCACTGACTGAATTAGACATATGTTGCTGTCATGTCATGAGGTATTGACAACAATAATGCTGTTTAAAACAAACTGTATCCCATTGTTGTTGTTGTTGTATTAAACTACATTTTTAGTATTTTATTTTTTTCACAATGCAGCATGCAATATCCTAGCATTATACTGTTCATATCTTGTTCACCTTGTTTGTAGGAAAACAGTTGTTTCATTACTGAACTTTGACAGCCCTTGCTGACCACAGAATTCAGATGTGGGTTATTTCAACCTCATGTCTCCATCGGATGCTTGGAAGACGATGTAAAATGAAACAATGACAATGCTAGCATAGATGTAGCTCAGTTGTGCGATTATGAACTGCTTACCTTTGTCTTACCTCAACCTTCTCATGTAATGCAGGCACTTTCCTTCACTGATGTATTTCATTGGTTTAAACCTGAATGTTTATGATAAACAATGCACATCTTCCTGGAAGCCTCCATGTTTGTGTGATGTCATAGAAAATTCATGTTAGGAAATTTAGGAAGTTTCCAAGTTAAAAATCCAACATCAAGTGAAATTAAAGTGGCACCACTTTCTTAGTAGGAAATTCAACATTCTGAGTTAAATGGAACACTATTCTGGAATATTATTTGCTAACCTTTTCAAAGAGATGAAAAATCAAGCTATTGCATTTTTCATAATCTGACCCTTTTAAATGCACGATCATGCAGATGTTACTTGAACATTCATATGGCACCATATGCAAACCTTTGTGAGCTGAATTTGAATGTTTATGAGTTCAGTTGTTACAAGCGGTCTCAGTCTTCTCCCATTTGCCATTCGTTCAGTGCTTTATATACACTGTAAGAAAAGCAAGACCAAGACAAATGTATGTGTCAAGCAGCGATTTGCATTGATTAGCCTTAAAACCTATAGTAGCCTACTGCGGAAAAATAGATGTCGATTAAAATGGCATTAAAGTAAGTTACTGAAAGGCCATTTGAAGCGCAGCACAATTTGTGGTAAAGAAACATTACATAAATATATTTGAATCTTAAATTAGATATGAAAATTTACTTTGTTGGTAGTTGGTACTGTATTTATGTAGTATAGAGTTGTAAATTACAGATTAGCAGACACAGTACTACAAAATAAAGACATGTTTTAAAACATTGGCTAACATCTGTACATTCACATGTGTTTCCATCATCCAAACGTTTCTGAAGATGCTCCTTTGCATATTCTTTAAACACAAGGAGCAAGCCATTCATTGTTCTTCTTAGCCTATTTGAATAGTAAAATCAAGATTTGATTGCCAAATGTGTCTGACTTGCTCTTAAGTCTTGTGGAAAAAACAACAACTTCAGAAGCAGTGATATAAAACAATGCATTTAGCATTTAAAAAAATCCCCTTTGTTTACTCATTTATATCAAACATTGCTTCAATTTGTTCATGCTCATTGGTTCCAGCTTTTGCACTCACAAAAAACCTTGACATTAGTTAACTTAAATTAACATGCTTCCCTCAGAGCGGTCCACTGGGTTATTTTGAGCATATTTCTTTCTTATAATGTGTGTGAATAACAGCTGGGGTCAGTCAGAGGAGGAGGGAGGGGGTTAATACTGCTTCTTTTAACAAAGGTCTCTTACACCTCTTTGAACAGACGTTCACTCATTCTTGAAGACTGCACGACGAAGAGCCAGACGAGTCACAGCCAAAGGTTTTAACACCTTATTGCTTTTTTTTTCTGTCTGTCTTGATTTTTTTGTCAGGTAATGACTGATCATGGATTTATTATGTTCGGTTTTGTTGTACTTTTAGCATGTTGAATGGTGTCACCATGACACACAATTTAAAAATAATCATGACTTTGAGTCTCTTTTTAAGATGTTATGCAAGTTATGAGATAATAATTAAATAATTATGAAATATTTAAATTATTATCTCATAACTTACATAACATCTTAAAAAGAGACTCAAAATCATAATTATTTTAAAATAAATTAAATAATTATATATATGTATATATTCAATATATTTCAGTTGGGTTCATTATATATATACAAAAATTAAAACAAATACAAATGAAATATATTGAATGTATGAAGTCATACTGTAGGCCTATAGCTGTAGGAGCTTTTTAAAAATAATTGTAATTAATTTAGTTTTGATGTATTGTCAGAAGTGGTCTTGCATAATTGTTGAAAAAAAAACTATAACCAATTTTAACCAATATTTTTAACCAATTATATCCAGTATAATAAAAATAGACTATTATCAATGAATTATCGACCATAAAGATCCCATTTTCATTCAATCCAAAAGAATTGCACAATACTGAATATATATATAGTAAAAACAAGATACAATTTTGCTGTTTTTATGCGAGCAATTTCTAAATCACAATCATAATTTCATTTATCATTGAGCATTAGTAGTCGCTGAATTATCAAGGTCTTGAAGTTGTTTTTAGTTATTTTTCAGTTTTTGCTGTTTATTAATGACTTTTGTCTCTTTTCAGTCACTATGCTGTACTTTTTGAGCTTCATTCTGCTTCTAGGTGAGAAACACATATAAAGACATAATGACTTTTTTATACTGTACAAACTACATATTTTTATTCCCGTTAAATCCCTAATTGACAGAATAATATTCAATTTTGTCATTTAGTATGATTTACAAGCCGTTTACCTCATGGCGACCAAAAAAAAAAAAAAGTTCCCACAAGTTCAAAAATGTCAGCTTTTACTATCCTTGTGGGCATCCGGGTTTACCCGGACCCCAACATAGGGTTTTACTGGACCACAAACCCCACTATTTAATCATTAAAACAAATGGTGCATGTGACTCCCCTCAACCTTTGTGTTTTTCAAACAGACAGTGTAGTAAATGCTGCCGTCAGTAAAACCAATGTGATAAGTGACGTTCCGGTGAGGTTGGTGGATGGTAATAATGCTTGTTCCGGAAGGGTCGAAATTTACAAGGACAGCGACCGGGGCACCATTTGTGATGAAGGGCTGGATGATGTCGAAGGCAACTTGGTCTGCTATGAGGCAGGCTGCGGTCCTCTCATATCCATACAGCCTAGTGCTTTCTTTGGGGAGGGTTCGGGATCGCTGCTGACGGATGACCTAAACTGTTTCGGTAATGAGAGCTCGGTGCTCGACTGCATTTGGGGGAACCACGCCGACGTGTGTGACCACACGAAAGATGGTGGAGTCATCTGTGACTGTAGGTTACATTCATATTATTATCAAAATCATACATTATTCCAACACTCTTAAAAATAAAGGTTCCAAAAGGGAGGCTCTGTAGAAGAGTCATTTTGGGTTCCACAAAGAACCTTTTAGTCAACAGTTCTTAAAATATCAACTTTTCATAATGTGGAGAAAATGTTTAAAAATTTAAAGAACTTTCCACTATAAAGAACCTTTTGTGCGATGGAAAGGTTCCATGGATGTTAAAGGTTCTTCATGGAACTATAGATTTCAATAAAGAACTTTTATTTTTAAGAGTGAAAAAGAATGTTTATTTTTAAGTGAAAGAACTTATGGGACTTTTCATTTAGCCACCCTTAGGTTACAAGGCGGCAGTCGCATGTGTTCAGGGGACAGTGGGGAACAGTCTGCAACACCACCTGGGATCTCCTGGACTCATTGGTGGTGTGTAAAGAACGTGGCTGTGGAAATCCAATAGCTTCATACTACTATGCTTATTTTGGGCAGGGAACAGGTCCAGTATGGATGGATGGCGTCAGTTGCACTGGTCGTGAGAGTTTGTTGAAAGATTGTGTGTTTAGCGGTTGGGGAGTGACCACTTGCACACATGCTGATGATGCTGGAGTCACTTGCTCAGGTAATTATGATCACTTGAACCCCAAATTAAACCAAAGAAATACACTGGGAATGTTTACACTATAGGGCTGGGTGATATGGGCAAAAAAAAAAAAGATCAGATAAAATTTTTCATATCAGTCAATATAGATAAATCTCGATACATTTCAAATCTTGATTTCTTTCAAGTTTAAAGGCAGATTTTTGCTCCTAAGTGAAAGTTGTTCAGACCACTAATTGTGGTTTTATATGGTGAAACCATAGTAAATGATGGCAATTAGTAGATTCAATGCCTTCTGACTGTATCGTTGTGCTCAGTGTTTCTCCTGTTTGTCAGCGGTTTCATCTGGCTTTAAACTAGTTTAAATCACCGAGTCATTTGTGTTATTCGCTGAATTCAAGCGTTTTGCACTTCAAATGAGTAGTGCGGTTTCGTTCCGCTTTTGGTGCCTAAACTACGGTGGCCGAGAAGTGCTAAACAAATCACACGACTCTGCTGTTCTTCGGCTGGTTCTTCCCTGTATACGTTGATTGACAGATGTCTCGTCCAGTCAGCGGTGAGTAATCCCAAACCAATGGCGTTGTCTCAAACTATACCTACCTTTTCCGGTTTGTCTGATTTGTCGTTGTGTTTTCTGACTTGTTATTTTGTTTTCGAATTTGCCATTGTGTTTTCTGACTTGTTATAATGTTTTCTGAATTGTTGTTGTGCTTTCTGAATTTTTATTTTGTTTTTTAGACTTGCATTTGCGTTTGTAATTTGTTATTTTGATTTCAGAATTGTGATTTGTTTAGCACTTCTCGGCCACCGTACTAAACACTATATCGAACATTTATCGAACTCGTTTTATCGTTTTACACGCACTAATTTCTTTTAATCCGAATGAATCCAATCCAATATTAAATTCTGAAAGTTCTGTTTATACATTTTCAAACCAAACAGTAATTTAAAGGTGTTGTAGGCTATGTAATTTTTTGACTGCGCTAAAACATAAAAATACCATTTGTTTGCAGACATTTAGATGCATGTTAAGTTCACATACTTGTTTTTCAGAAAAACAACGCTACAATCAGTAATCACTGTTGCCAACTCTTGCAAGACAAATAAGCAACTGCAGCTTCAAAAACAAGCCCGATATTACTTGATTATTTATTATCAATTATTTATTACCAGCAGGGGCGCATTAATGCACGGGCTTCAAGGGACTGAAGCCCAGCGGCCTACACTAGGAAGGGGCCCCACTGGCTGCAGGGAAATTATATTTCTTGAATAATTATTTATATGGGAGTTTGCAGCAGTGACAACAACGTTCTGTAAACAAACTCACACACTCATTTTTTTTAGCGATGCCCTGGTTGTAGTAGCCTATAATAGTGAATGGCTTAGTTTAGGTTCCCCCCACACAGTTAGTATAGTTGGTATGTTCCACGTGTTCCATCGATATACTGTAAGCGGAATGTACAATACATTCGCTAGTAAATAACCGCAGCACATGAGTATCTTTATGTCAACACGCAGATTAACAAGAAACAGAACACTGCTGTGTGAAAGGAACTGGACCGGACAACGTTCTGTAACGGCATACAGTGAGAGTTCAGTAACTTGCTTGGATGTAATCTGTGTGCCATCTGTGTTCCATAAATAGTGCTGCTTCAAAGTCTCAATTTTAAATCTTAGGATGGAAAAATAGGAATTGTCCTATTGCTTAAATGTGATCATTAAACTTTATACGGCTGTGATTGAACTAATTAAACGTGAGCACGTCATGTTTTAAAATAAAAACGCAGTTAGCAATCACCAAATAACCCACATTTATGCCAACATGCCTTGTTGTTTTGATCTACTGATGATGAATAATTAATATTTTGTGTGATTTATGGTGTTTAAATCATACCTGTAAACTCACATTTCAGCCAGGAAAGTTTTGATGGCATTTTCCTTTCATATTACCTCCGTATAATGCCCGTAATGACGTAGTGTTTACTTTATGCATCTCCTCTGTGTCTCACCGCGTCACCCTAGCGCCATTTTGGAGAGTATCCACTGAACGCAAACAGCGTACACACAGAACAACATACACTGTTTGCGATCAGTGGATACTCTCCAAAATGGCGCTAGGGTGACACTAGGATTGAGCTCAACTGATCCAGTTAAGCTCAATCTGAATTAATTTTTGGATTTGAAATTCCAGAAGTTACTGCAAGCATGTGTTAATGGAACATTTTCACAAACATCCTCCTTTCTCTTCTTCAGAGTTTAGGCTTGCAGATGGACTAAACAACAGTGGGGAACTGTTTTGGACAATGGCTGGAATGTGTTGGGTGGAGATGTGATCTGCAAACAGATGGGTTGTGGAAGTGCACAATGGTGGATCTGCTTTTGGGAAGGGTTCAGGTACGGCATGGATGTATGATACCACATGCATGGGAACTGAAATCTCCCTGAAAATATGTATTTCAGGCTATGAGAAAAAGAGTTCGCACAACGATGACGCAGGAGTGGTCTGCAGAGGTATAAGTGTGAGCGACAAACAAAGAACTACGATGATTACGCCAAGACCACACGTCAAATGCAATGTGATTTCATCGGAATTTTTCTTCTTTCAGAGGTGAAACTGGTAAACAGCCAAAGCGTTTGTTATGGCACAGTGCAGGTTCGTTATACTGAAGATTGGGGAACAATATGTCACTACAATTGGGATCTACTGGACGGTATTGTGTTGTGCCGAGAACTCGGCTGTGGTCCTCTTAAAGAGGCATACGCCTCGGCTTATTTTGGGAACGGTACAGGGAACATAGTGATGGATAATGTTCTGTGTACCGGCAGTGAGTCCTCACTGGAGGAGTGCAGTCACTCTACGTCTGTAAACAGCCTCTGTACACATTCACAGGATGCTGGAGTCATCTGCGGAGGTAAATTCAAACAAAAAGAGGTTTGAAATGAACAAATGTACTTATATATACAAATATGTTGCACATGTTTGCAAACACCTAGTTTTGTTGCAAGAAAAGATTAGGAGCATGTTCAAAACTGCATATTTCGGAGCAAGTTGTCACACTTTTTACCGCAAACCTTAAAGTCTTTAATACAAACAAGCTTTTGGATGTTTCCACCAATATGGACCATTTTCAAATTGTATTATTTATTCATTTACTCCAATAGAAAAAAAGGGGGGAGGGGCACACAGTAGCACTTCTACGACTTACCAAACGTGAAAAAAAAGAAATATAGAAAGATTTATTACATTGATCAAAGGAAAGAATGATGTCAAATTAGCTGTCATTCCCTCAGCTATTGCATTAGAAACACTCACACAGTAGCGTTAACTAATTTTCTGTAATTTAATCATTTAAGTGTACTGTCATATATGTGCATTACTTTTTTTTAAATAATACAATTATAAAAAATGAATAGATTTACAATGTCAATAACTGTGAAACACATCATCACAGTCTGCGAAAAGGGTCAATTGTCCAGAAAAAAAAGTACAGTTTATTTACATTTTCTGTGACAACATGACCCTATAGTGTTTTACAATGGGAATTTGCCTTAATAAAATTTAGTCATAATAATATATATATATAAAAAAAATCTAACATAAATCAATTCATGCATAATAACAACAATTAACAATTAAATGTGTGTAAGGTGCTTTGGCCATCAAATTGTATATATGAACTGTATATATATGAACTATATATTCTTACATGAATGCCCTCTGAGATGTGTTGTCACTTACTTTGTCTCTCAGAAGTGAGATTGGTAGATGGAGACAGCATTTGTTCTGGAAGGGTGGAGGTTCTTAGAAACAACCAGTGGGGAACTGTTTGTGGCGACAGCTGGGATATGACTGACACTGTCTGTTGAGAGCTGGGCTGTGGAAGTCCGGTAGAGGTAAACAAAGGTGCTTATGGAAGCGGTATTGGACCAATATGGAAGGATGATGTGAAATGTACAGGCATGGAGTCAACATTGAAGAACTGCAGGTCAAACGGATGGGGAGTTCATGACTGTGAGCATGCAAATGATGCAGGCGTTGTCTGCCGAGGTGAACTTCCTGACAGCATTTTCTTACATGTATATATTTTCAAAATATATAATCCATGTTTGACAACTTTATCATTTTAATTAGGGCTGTATTAATTTTACTTTGACAATTATTCAATATTGCAACAACATTGCAACTGGATTTGGTGCAATGCATAACAACTTCTACAGACCTCCTTAGTAAAAAGTCCATAACAAGAAAAATGTCATTAAAAAATAAATAAAAGTCCACAAAATACATTGGGAGTTAGGGCTGCACAATTTGAGGGGAAATTAAATTGTGACTTTACTAATAAAAATTGTGATTTATTTTAAAAAAAATGTATGGCTGCACAATTTGGCCAATAATTTTGTGATTATATATCAATATGACTATAGTAATAATAATAATAATAATAAGACAAAAATAATAAATATTACTAGTGTAATCAGGGTTATTATAGTTAACTAAAACTATGACCAAAAAAACTTTTACTTGAAATGAACTTGAACCGAAATAAAATAAAATAGAAAAAAAACGTAAACTTACTTTATTACAGGTAGTTGCCAAAGCAACATTTCTCATTTTCATTAAGTTTAATTTCAGTTTACATAAAATAACTAATATTAAAACTGAAATAAAATCATAAAAACTATGCAGACACTAAAAAAGCAAAAACTAACAAAAATAACAAAGACATGCAACAAAACCACAAACAATTTAACTTGCATTAAAATGAAAACAAAATATAAAAATAAAAACAAATTGTGCATAATTATTATTATTATTAACTATAAAAATACCTCAGTGATACTAAAATAACACTAATTGTAATATTTCACTGTAAAGATAATAATAATAATACATTTGAAAACACTGAATTATGAGCTGCTTGTGCATAAATTAACAGTGTTGTGCTTCATTTTGAAACACTAGCACATATTTGATCTATTTCAATTGCTGACTTTGTGATTTGATAATCACAGCAAGTCAGATCGCAATTTCGGTTTTATTTCGATGATTCATGCAGCCCTACTGTGTATTATTACAATTACAATCAATAATTAAATTCTGTTACGAATACATTGAATTATCATTGTCTATTATTAATGTATGCATAGAGATGGATCAGGAACTCTTCGGACTTCTTTCTAGAGGTACGGTTGGTGAATACGAATAACCACTGTCAGGGCACAGTGCAGGTGTATCATGACGGCCGGTGGGGAACAGTGTGCCACAACAGCTGGGATATCGCAGATGGTTTAGTGCCCTGTAGAGAGCTGGGCTGTGGTGGGAACGCACAGCCCTTGGCAAGTGCATATTTTGGGCCTGGTGATGAACCAATATGGATGGATTCACTCAGATGCAAAGGTGATGAGTCAAACCTGAGGAAATGCCAGTTTGGTGGGTGGGGAAACCATCAATGCATTCATGCATATGATGCAGGAATCATCTGCAGAGGTGCGTCCATGTCCAAACCCATACAGTACATCAGTCCTCTATGGAAGCTTGTTTGTTTTTTCACAATTCTTACAGTTTGTATCTCACATTTCAGATTTTCTTTCACAAAATTCTGAAGAAAAAAGTCTGAATTACTAGGTATAAACTCTGAATCATGAGCTGCTCGCGCGTAATTTAACACAGTGCTGCGCTTCACTCTAAAACACCTTTGCGATCTGATAAATGCAATTCTGAGTTTCTATCTGAAAGGAAAATAAAAATGTAAAACTGATTTTCTTTACATGTTAAATGTTTATTTGCTTTCTGATTGAATATATTTCATATATTTATACACCAGCCTCCTAAAATAAGTCACATAATTTGCTTAACTGTGTATTCATTTATATGGTGTTACATTTCTTTACATAAACAAAGGTTTCCAGAGTAAAGCAGATTAATCAAATGTTTTGAAAATTCTTGTAAATAAATAAATTAATGAATAAAAAAAAAAAGTTATTCCACTTTGTTCTTTTTCCTGACTTTGCTCCAGGACATTATATATATTTTCCATTTATACAGTTTTCAGTATTGTAGAGTGAAGCAACAGAAAGATTAGCATTAGTTATAATTAGGATTTAACAGTGTGCAAGAGGTGCTTGTACACCCGAAATCCTGCCGCTTGCACGTGCACAGCTCTTAGTAGCGATTATAAATATTATAAACATTAATATATGTCATTAGCCATATACAGTAAATCTTATGCACGCACTAAGGTGAGCCACATGACTTCTTCCTGCTTTCACACTCAACATTAGCCCACCTTTCAGAAGCGCCTGTTGCAAAAATGGTCATCTTTTGTATTCATGTTCAGATTTTGAAGGCATTTTTAGATGTACTTCAGGGTGTTTTGCATGTAGACTGATGCCGCTCTATGGTGGGGGCGGGGCGTGGCGGTTTAGATTTAGAATAACGAATTAGGTCATAACTTGGTGATATTAGTGTAGTATAAGTCCAAACGAATGTCCAAAATAAAATAAATAAAACTCACTCCTCCTTGGCACCCTGACTGTGCGGCTGCCTAGTTCACAAGGCATGCCTCAGCCCTGCCTGTGAATATAACAGGTTTATAATTAAAATCAACAATGCATAAATATTTACATATATTTTACATGTAGCTGATTACAGAACCGGCTTTACTGATAAGATGCGCGTTAAATATCGCATGCGATTAATCGTGCAGCCCTATATAAGAGACACCCAACACCTCCCAGTTTACAAACCTGTGGCTGTTCTCTGCTGGCGAAATACCTGCTCATCAGGCTGTATTCTCCAGTTCACACTATAATTCCCTTTACTTTCAACCACATGCCTCATCTGTGAAAATCAGGGAAATTGTAGTAAGAAAACACTCAAGCTAGAGTGAATACACACATTGAGCACACTTTTTGTCCTTTCACTTTATCAAAAGGTTTAAATCTTTTTATTTATTTATTTATTTATCTATCTATCTATTATCTATTTTTATTGCAAAGTTTGTTTGATAAAAGTTAACACGAACCTTACCATATCCAGAAGCTTATTTTTGATATCTGGATCATTGACATTGATGCCAATCTTGGCCTTCACCACAATCCTCACCACAACTTTTCTCACAGTTTCTGTGAAGTGAAACATTGACAAGGAAGAATGATTTGTCATAATGGCATCTAGTCATTGCATTTGTCAGGAAAACTGGGATGGGAATGACATAATTCTAAACCTTCCTCTTGTGTTTAAAAACCGGGTACAACTTCTGTGTTAGGGGTCAAATTGACATTGGTTTTCAGGCAATCTGCCAACTATGGAAAATGCTACAGATTCATGTAAAAACAGAAAACATCTATTGTGGCCGATCTGAGAAAAAATATAAAATATGTAAGAAATCGAATAATTCCCATCTGTTTTTATTGTGTTAAAGGTCAATTTGTCCCACGTATCTATATGTTCAGAATTATCTGAGGTGCAAAGTATAAATAGCATTTAACATAATTAGTACTTGGTGTAAGTAGTTGCTATTTGTACTTCCCCTGCCTTTTTGTAACGTCTATTTCTAAAACCTTGTGAGGATAAAATAGTTTCTCACACTTCTCTTCAATGCTGCAACACTCTAATAATTGAGATCTAAAAAACTAACAACCAAAACTCAAACAGATGAAGAAACAGTGAATTTTCCTTGGATGATTCAGAAGACATTTCATAAGTTCTCATGTATTTCATATTTTAATGTCTGACAAGTTAAAATAAAGGATTTATGTTTTTTTTTAACCCTTTAGTGTTTTCCAGAGTGTTGATTTTTGTCAAAATGCATGGAAACCATTGAGGGTCAATGGGGGAGTCTGTATGACCCCTACACAAAGGTTTCCAAAATTTCCATCTATGTGTTGAACCTTTGCATGCACATTCATGACCCTAAATGAGAAATATTCACCAAATTTTAAGAAGAAATAAATAGTTTAACCAGTATTTAAGCAGTTTGAAAATCAAGTGTGGGTCAATCTGACCCCAACACAACAGGAGGGTTAAGCTATACATCATTTGAGAGGCACATATGTAAGTTGATCTTACTTTTGCAAAAAACTGCCGCATGAAGCCCATCAAAACAACTGCTCACACCCCATCCAGTAAAAGGACAGTCCCGCACTGTCAACTCCTTTCCTGTACAGGCCAGCTGATCCATCTATATTTGTCCTGAAGGTTGCACATACGCTTTCGGCTCTGCAATGTCTCCACAGTAAAGCTCTTGACACAACACTGTAGCATCTGCTAGATCCCAGCCCGAGTGACACACTGCGCCCCACTGCTCATTATACCGAATCTGAACTCTGCCATCACACTCACTGGAACCATCGACCAGCTTCACATCTGTTGAAAGAGTTTTACATGTTAACATTTGCACTCTTCAAGACCCATCTGTGCCCATCAGATGTTTAAAACAGAGAGCAGACAAAATCTTGAAAATGCAATTGATTTTCTAAGAATCGCTGAGTTCTGTTTAGCATACAGCTATTTTATTCACAATTTGAGTTGAATTACTGAAATAAATGAACTTTTCCACGACATTCTTATTTATTGAGATGCACCTGTATACACATAATAAAAGCTGCATAATAAAAGCAATAATACTGTTTGTGTGATGTCTGTACTTTTTACAGAATCTAATGTGTCAATTTTTGAATGAAGAACTGTGCTTAAGTTATCTATTATTCCAGCATTATCAATTTTGAATTTTTGTACATGTAAATTTGAGTTTTGAGTAAATCAAAGTTTACTGACTTAAAAGAATAGTTCACCAAAAATGAAAATTCTGCTAGTTGAACTACATCTTGAATGCAATGGTAACACTTTATAATAAGATCCCATGAATTAACGTTAGTTATGAGCAATATATTTTTATAGTATTTATTCATCTTTAATTAAAAATACAAAACTCTTAAAAAATAAATGTTCCAAAAGGAGGTTTTGATCCCATAGAAAAAAGATTTTTGGTTCTCCGGAGAACTTTTCAGTGAACATTTCTTGAAAGAACCCTTTTCTTCTCAGTGTAAAGAACATTTTAATAATCTAAAGAACCTTCTTCTGCTATAAAGAATCTTTAGTGGAATGGAAAGGTTCTATAGATGTTAAAGGTTCTTCAAGAAACCATCAATGCCAATAAAGAACCTTTAATTTTAAGAGTGAACTGTTCATGTCAACTGAGGACCATTAAATAATATTAACAGATACGACTTTTGATTTTAATAATGTTTTAGTAAATGTTGGAATGAATATTAACTAAGATGAATAGATGGTTTAGAAATATTTTTCATTGTTAGTTACTAATGCACTTAATGTTAATGCAACCTTATCATTATGTGTTATCAATGCAGTGTAAGTTGCTTTGGATAAAAGTGGCTACCAAATATCTGGTCCTACTCTGATCTTAAACTGCTGTTGGAAATTATTCTTTTATGTTTTACATAAAAAAACAACAGCATATGGTTTGGAATGGCGTGGGTAAATAATGAGTAATAACAGAATTTCTCGCTGAACTCTAGTTTCAAAGCAACATGCAAAATGCATCCAAGATATTTATATACTCACTGTTACAGGTGACTCCAGCGTCTTTAAAATGTTTGCAGCTCTGTATTCCCCATTTTGTTGATGCACAGTTCACAAGTGAAGCCTCAGTCCCAGTACATTGTACATCACCCATCCATACTGGTCCTACACCTGGTCCAAAATAAGCAGCATTCTTTGCCTCAATCACATTCCCACAATTCAGTTCTTTACACACCACTGCAGCATCTGTTCGATCCCAGCCATCATCACACACTGTTCCCCACTGACCGTCATGAAGAACCTCCACTCGTCCCGAACAAGAGTTAGTGCCATTATCAACCTAATAAAGGATAACACTTAAAACAGAGTAAGAGATTAGAAAAGTTTGGTTCTATTCAGTATATGCAATATTTACATAGCTTTCATCCACCTTCACAGATGACTCCAGCGTCTTCTGAATGCTCACAGTCATGTATTCCCCATCCAGGTGTCCTACAGTTCATCAGTGAAGACTCCGTGCCAGTGCAGTTGATCTCATCCATCCATATTTCTCCTGAACCTTCTCCAAAATAAGCTTCACTCATTGCCTCGATCACATTCCCACAACCAATCTCTCTACACACCAGTGCAGCATGTGATTGATCCCAGCCATCATCACACACTGTTCCCCACTGACCATCATGAAGAACCTCCACTCGCCCAGAACAAAAATTGATACCATTCGTCAGCCTCAGAAAAGATTCGACTGGAGTTCCATTTCCGAAATCTGTATGAATTATAAAACACGTTATGGGCATCCACAACATACTTCTTAAACTTCAATAACATACTACAATCATTTAAAATCTTCTTCATACCCAATATGAGAATGAGCCACAAAGAATTAAACATTGTGCCCTGAAAGAAATACAAAATTATTACTTTGACTCTCTTAAGTTAAAAATCAGAAAATTATGCAACTTCAGTGTTTTTATTGTTTAAAAGTAGGTTTCGCACATTTCTGACAAAATATCGGCACATTAATTTTTTATAATTAAAGGGGAAAATACATAATTTTTGATAAGCAAACAAAATCAACTACACCAGAAATAATCATAAATGTTGTCAGAATCGAATAAAACGCAGTATTTAATAAAATCTGTAAACGAAAGAAAATGATTCATTATTAGATTTCTTTACCCTGTTAATATGCCAGTCCCTTCAGAAGTGTCTTTGTCTCTGTGACGGCGTGAGATCAAGTTAAGGAGGTTTCAAGGTGATTTCATTTAGTTGTAGAATCAGTTGAGGTCTTGGCTCCTCCCCTCCGATTTCCTTACAAGACAGTGATCAACATCAAATATTTACATAGCTTTCATCCACCTTCACAGATGACTCCAGCGTCTTCTGAATGCTCACAGTCATGTATTCCCCATCCAGGTGTCCTACAGTTCATCAGTGAAGACTCCGTGCCAGTGCAGTTGATCTCATCCATCCATATTTCTCCTGAACCTTCTCCAAAATAAGCTTCACTCATTGCCTCGATCACATTCCCACAACCAATCTCTCTACACACCAGTGCAGCATGTGATTGATCCCAGCCATCATCACACACTGTTCCCCACTGACCATCATGAAGAACCTCCACTCGCCCAGAACAAAAATTGATACCATTCGTCAGCCTCAGAAAAGATTCGACTGGAGTTCCATTTCCGAAATCTGTATGAATTATAAAACACGTTATGGGCATCCACAACATACTTCTTAAACTTCAATAACATACTACAATCATTTAAAATCTTCTTCATACCCAATATGAGAATGAGCCACAAAGAATTAAACATTGTGCCCTGAAAGAAATACAAAATTATTACTTTGACTCTCTTAAGTTAAAAATCAGAAAATTATGCAACTTCAGTGTTTTTATTGTTTAAAAGTAGGTTTCGCACATTTCTGACAAAATATCGGCACATTAATTTTTTATAATTAAAGGGGAAAATACATAATTTTTGATAAGCAAACAAAATCAACTACACCAGAAATAATCATAAATGTTGTCAGAATCGAATAAAACGCAGTATTTAATAAAATCTGTAAACGAAAGAAAATGATTCATTATTAGATTTCTTTACCCTGTTAATATGCCAGTCCCTTCAGAAGTGTCTTTGTCTCTGTGACGGCGTGAGATCAAGTTAAGGAGGTTTCAAGGTGATTTCATTTAGTTGTAGAATCAGTTGAGGTCTTGGCTCCTCCCCTCCGATTTCCTTACAAGACAGTGATCAACATCAGAAATAAACTCTTACTATCAAGCAGTCCATCTTTCAGAATGTAAACCTATAAAAAGCTTGGTTAAATTGAAACCAGGAATGAATTTCTCATCTGCAGTACATTGTTGGTTGCACCATTGGATGTTTGAACAACAATCAATGTATATTTTTATGAAGTGAATGCTCTCATATACTACATAATCATATAGCTGTGAAGAGGAGATCTGTCAGTTTTCAAATATTAAATATTTATGGCATCACTTGAATATTTGAGTGGGTCAGTTTCATGAAACTCCCTTTACAAATTTGCAAAAACATGCAAATTACATGGAAACAAAATGTCAACATTCATAAATGCTAGAACTCTAGATTTGTTTGTGTTTACATGGACACAGTGGCCAACACATCACGCCAGCGAGGTTCTTATGCACGAGACAAATAATTGAACTGGAATTTTCCATACCTTTAACTTATACCTATCAGATGCAATAAAAACAGTTCCTTCACATTTCGGGTATGAAAAATTCTCTATATACTGTATGTTTTGTTTAACACCACATTCATACAGCAAGTCAAAAAGCTCAGATATTTATGATCAAACATTGATAAGGTGGAGATAAGCTTGTTGTCAGTATAAGCTCATTTTATGTCCCTGCAAACAAATTACATTCTGGAGAATTTCCCTGAAGAGAATTAGAATGGGAAGTTTGCATATTGTTCAGGTTGAAATAGTAATTTGATTATGTGCAGCACAGTAGAATCCAGCAAAAACATGTTTGAATTCCAAGATGTTTTGTTTATCAAATGTGAATGTCAGTGCTATTTACTTGGTAGATAAAAATGCACACCTGTGTGTAAATTCACATTGATATGAATCAGTTTGGATGATGTTCAGGCTGTATAGTGGCTGTGGTCAAGGATGAACAAGAGGAAAACAGTCTGCATAACTGTCACACGTCCACTGTTTAAATAGACTACCTCAATCCTATAAGAAGTAGTCACAGACAACCATCTAGCCAGGTATTGCCCTAAAACATTAGCATATTGATATAATGAATGTTTTCGTATGCATTTAGCATAAGTATGTAATGTGCTAAAATAGATTACAACTTAGGAAATCTCCCCATTATACTGTTGAATAGGTTTTAGAATTAGCAATAAATCAACTACATGCAAGAGTTTTGATTAGCAATAAATCAACTACACCAGAATTAATTACAAATATTGTTAGTATCTAATAAAATATATTTGCAAACTAACAAAAATGATTCAAATTATTAGATTTCTTTACCCTGTTATTATGCCAGTCCCCTCAGAAGTGTCTTTGTCTCTGTGATGGCGTGAGGTCAAGTTAAGGAGGTTTCAAGGTGATTTCATTTAGTTGTAGAATCAGTTGAGGTCTTGGCTCCTCCCCTCCGATTTCCTTACAAGACAGTGATCAACATCAGAAATAAACTCTTACTATCAAGCAGTCCATCTTTCAGAATGTAAATCTATTAAATGCTCAGGAAGTGCTTGCTTAAATTGATAGCCATGAAACCAGGAATTAATTTTTCATCAACAGTACATTGTTGGATGCACCATTGGAAGTTTCAACAACATTCAATGTATGTTTTCATGATGTGATTCGATTTCAAAGCAAATCCACTCAAATTAATTATGGGAATGCTTTCATATACCATATGCTCATATAGCTGTGAAGAGGAGATCTGTCACTATTCAAATATCAAAATATATTGATGGCATTACTTTGAGTGGGTCAGTTTCATGTGAAGTTTCAACCAAAATGTGAAGAAACTGTTTTTATTACATTTCAAAGTTAAACTTATACGTATGAGATGCAATAAAAACAGTTCCTTCACATTTCAGGTATGAAAA
The DNA here is from genome assembly GCF_001515625.1 of Sinocyclocheilus rhinocerous. Lineage (NCBI taxonomy): Eukaryota > Metazoa > Chordata > Actinopteri > Cypriniformes > Cyprinidae > Sinocyclocheilus > Sinocyclocheilus rhinocerous. The sequence goes on along the minus strand of NW_015648635.1, from coordinate 1,275,432 downwards.
ATTCCAGTTTAATACCTATGAGTAAATTCACATTGATATGAATCAGTTTGGATGACGTTCAGGCTGTATGGTGGCTGTGGTCAAGGATGAACAAGAGGAAAACATATATTACTGTCACACGTCCACTGTTTAAAGACTACCGCAATCTTTTAGACAACCATCTAGCCAGGTATTACCTTAAAAACATTAGCATATATCATAAGTGTTACATATATATCATAAATGTTTTCTTATACACATTTGCATGATGTATTTTTGTTGACTTGAGAATACAGGTGCTATGTTTCAAATGTTATTTATTTCAAATTTAAAATTGCTTCAAATTTCAAGTTTTGAAAACTGCTTCAAACTTAAAATCTTCAAACAATTTGGCTAGATATTCTGAAGTCAACTTGTCAAGTCAGCAAGTCAAATTTGTCTTTTTAATCTAGTTAATAACATTGCTTGTCTCTGCCCAGACAGTCCATTCTTGTGATGTTTTTGAGTCATTTTAAACACTTACTGCCTATTATATGAAATTCAAAAATAGATTTAACTAAACATTGCATTTTTGTGATACATTATTATGATGATTATTATTATATTATTAAGTACTATTGAAGATTAAACATTCTATTTCTTTCATGCTTTTTATGCTAGATCCTATACCATCTAAGCCACTAAAATAGGTGATTCCAGAAGTCATAGATCCTCTTTTGAATATGATTAATTCATCATTGTCATTAGGATATGTCCTAAAAACCTTGTTTCTAAGCCTCTCATTAAAAAAAAAATCACAACATGATCCTAGAGAATTAGTTCATTACAAACCGATCTCAAATCTCCCTTTTCTGTCAAAGATACCAGAAAAGGTAGTCTCCTCACAACTATGTTCTTTCTTAGAGAAAAATGGTATCTGTGAGGATTTCCAGTCAGGATTTAGACCGTATCATAGCATCTGTGACTGCTCTCATCAGAGTAACAAATTTCCTGCTCTTGTCATCTGATCGTGTTTGTATCTCTCTAATAGTGCTACTGGATCTTAGCGCTGCATTCGACATTATCGACAACAACATTCTTTTGAATAGACTAGAAAATTATGTTGCCATTAATGGAATTGCATTGACGTGGTTCAAATCATACTTATCTGAACGTCATCAATTCGTAGCAGTGAATGAAGAATATCGTTCACAAGTGCAGTATGGAGTACCACAAGGCTCAGTACTAGGACTGTTGCTTTTCATGCTTTACATGCTACCCCTGGGAGTTATCATCAGGAAACATGGTGTTAGCTTTCGCTGTTATGCTAATGATACTCAGCTCTTTGCGTCATCAGTTAGGAATCTAGGTGTGCTATTTGATAGCAACCTTTCCTTTGAAAGTCATGTTTCTAGCATTTGTAAAACTGCATTTTTCCATTTTAAAAATATATCTAAATTATGACCTATGCTCTCAATGTAAAATCCAGAAACACTAATTCATGCGTTCATGACCTCAAGGTTAGATTATTGTAATGCTTTATTGGGTGGTTGCTCTGTGCGCTTAATAAACAAACTCCAGCTGGTCCAAAATGCAGCAGCTAGAGTTTCAAGAACCAGGAAGTATGACCATATTAGCCCAGTTCTGTCATCACTGCACTGGCTCCCAATTAAACATCGTATACATTAAAATCTTGCTAATTACTTATACAGTGATTTTGCTGCTGATTTTGTACGTTTGCCCACTGACAAATAAATTATCAGTCTATAATTTTAATGGTAGGTTTATTTTAACAGTGAGAGACAGAACAACAACAAAAAAATCCAGAAAAATGAATTTCAAAAATTTTATAAATTGATTTGCATTTTAATGAGTGAAATAAGTATTTGATCCCCTATCAATCAGCAAGATTTCTGTCTCCCATGTGTCTTTTATACAGGTAACGAGCTGAGATTTGGAGCACTCTCTTAAGCTCCTAATCTCATTTTTTTACCTGTATAAAAGACACCTGTCCACAGACAACAGTTGGTGCGATTATTCGCAAATGGAAGAAACAAAATAACTGTCTATCTCCCTCGGTCTAGGGCTCAATGCAAGATCTCACCTCGTGGAGTTTCAATGATCATGAGAACGGTGAGGAATCAGCTCAGAACTACACGGGAGGATCTTGTCAATGATCTCAAGGCAGCTGGGACCATAGTCACCAAGAAAACAATTGGTAACACACTACGCCGAGAAGGACTGAAATCCTGCAGTGCCCGCAAGGTCCCCCTGCTCAAGAAAGCACATATACAGGCCTGTCTGAAGTTTGCCAGTGAACATCTGAATGATTCAGAGGAGAACTGGGTGAAAGTGTTGTGGTCAGATGAGACCAAAATTGAGCTCTTTGGCATCAACTCAACTCGCCATGTTTGGAGGAGGAGGAATGCTGCCTATGACCCCAAGAACACCATCCCCACCGTCAAACATGGAGGTGGAAACATCATGCTTTGGGGGTGTTTTTCTGCTAAAAGGAACAGGACAACTGCACTGCATCAAAGGGACGATGGGCGGGGCCATGCACCGTCAAGTCTTGGGTGAGAACCTCCTTCCCTCAGCCAAGGCATTGAAAATGGGTCGTGGATGGGTATTCCAGCATGACAATGACCCAAAACACATAGCCAAGGCAACAAAGGAGTGGCTCAAGAAGAAGCACATTAAGGTCCTGGTGTGGCCTAGCCAGTCTCCAGACCTTAATCCCATAGAAAATCTGTGGAGGGAGCTGAAGGTTCGAGTTGCCAAACGTCAGCCTCGAAACCTTAATGACTTGGAGAGGATCTGCAAAGAGGAGTGGGACAAAATCCCTCCTGAGATGTGTGCAAACCTGGTGGCCAACTACAAGAAACGTCTGACCTCTGTGATTGCCAACAAGGGTTTTGCCACCAAGTACTAAGTCACTACGTACTAAGTGCAAATCCTCCAGCATGATCTGTCAGTCATCTCTCCTCTCAACCCGTGATCAGTAAAATCTGACTCCTGCAGCTCGTGTTGGATGCAGGGTTGTCAAGTACACGTTTTTTTTTCTGATGGAATTGGGCTACTTTTAAACTGTTACCATGGGTTGATTTTCCCCGTTTGAAATGTTGCATGAATTACATTTGACTGAAATGCGTGTATTGAAACATTTTGCATTCTGTGATAAAACTGTGCTAGATGTTATGTTTTGTGAAAAAAATTTTAGGTATGGAAATGACATATTTTGAGTTTTGATATTTGGGATATGGTCATTGCGTTACTTTGGGCATTACTTTAACCACCAACCAACCACACCACAGCCCCCCACACCCACTGTCCTCTTTTTGGAAAACTAAAATATGGTCACCCTACTTTATGCGCGAGCTTGAGTGCGGAATATGCTATAATACGCCTGCCTATATATTAAAGGATGGTTTAGTATATTATTATATTAATCAATAATTCTTTTTCTATTATATCTACTTGTTTTCTTTTTATTTATTCTAAAAACAAGCAAAAAAAAAGCCTTGCTACGTATACTGTGTTAGGAGAAACCCTGCCTCCACCCCCCAACACCCACTGTCCTTTTTTTGGAAAACTAAAATATGGTCCCCCTACTTTATGCGCGAGCTTGAGTGCGGAATATGCTATAATACGCCTGCCTATATATTAAAGGATGGTTTAGTATATTATTATATTAATCAATATAATAACAAGGAAGCTCTCCATTTTAAAAATAAAATGCTATAATGACATTACGAAAAGTGCGACTGTTGCAAATCACGTTATTGCATTGCACGAGTTATGCATGCATAAGGAGTCAAATGTTTTTTTTAATTTTTATTTTGTTTCTTTTTTCATTATCAGCTTATTTATTAAATACAATAGGCCACAGCACGTATATAATTGATTCCAGGAAAAAATTTGTGGGGGTGCTATGGGGGTGCTTTTGTCTTTCTTGCGGGTGCTGAAGCACCTGCTAGCCCCTCTCTAGCGCCACCCATGATGTTTCTGTGTGTCTATGAATAGTTTGAGGTTTATTATTAATGATTGATGTTCTTGATTAATCTTTTTCATTCATTTTTATAGTCACATTTTTTTATTTATTTAACTGCAGTCACATTTGAGTATCATGCATAATTCATAACTAGTAATTAATTCAAATAAGGAAAACTTTCTCAAATTTTTGATTGGTAGCATTTGTGCTTGTAATAGATAAATAAGTTGCATTACAAAGTGTAATTTGCTGCATTTGCTGTTTTAATAAACCCGCATTATATTATTGTTTCATATTTAGTATTTTTAATATTTAATATTGTTTAATATTTTCATACAATTTTCATTCAATGTTTTTCAGCATTCAGTCTATGTGAGTTTATAGATGACTAATAAGGCTAGTAAACGTTTGGCAGGTTGCTTTTTGTATTGCATTTTTAAAAATTATTATTATTATTATTATTTATTTATTTATTAGTTTTTTTTTTTAATTAAAGTGATATATTTTGTGGAAGTATATCAGGTTATTTTAGACTGTCATGATAATAGGCGCATGCAGTTATAATAGATAAATAAGTTGCATTACAAAGTGTAATTTGCTGCATTTGCTGTTTTAATAAACCCGCATTATATTATTGTTTCATATTTAGTATTTTTAATATTTAATATTGTTTAATATTTTCATACAATTTTCATTCAATGTTTTTCAGCATTCAGTCTATGTGAGTTTATAGATGACTAATAAGGCTAGTAAACGTTTGGCAGGTTGCTTTTTGTATTGCATTTTTAAAAATTATTATTATTATTATTATTATTTATTTATTTATTAGTTTTTTTTTTTAATTAAAGTGATATATTTTGTGGAAGTATAACAGGTTATTTTAGACTGTCATGATAATAGGCGCATGCAGTTACTATTATTATTATTATTATTATTATTACAACAACTCTAATAATAATAATAATAATTATTATTATTATTATTATAACAGATATTATTGTTGTTAGTATTATTATTTATTTATCTTCATAACAATGAATCATTTGCCTGTCCCATCCCCCATCTCTTTCTCTCCCTCTCTTACACGCACACACTCTCTCTCTCTCTCTCTCTCTCTCTTACACACACACACAC